>NW_008352134.1:250752-282753 GCF_000622305.1 Nannospalax galili
ATAGAGAGAAAGAGGATGGATTTGTGAAAGAAAAATGCAGATTCATCCCTTTAGAGAGTTGAGCAAAGTTCAAAAATATATGCATTAAAAATAAAGGAAATTTGGATAACAATCTAGAAACAAAATAGGAAAAGTAACAAATAAATAGAAACAAACATGCAAATCAGAATTACAATATAAATTCTAGACGTGGAGAATTAAGACTGAAGTTAAAGGAAAGATTGATTGAAAGTTTCAACATTCAGCTTGATGGAGTTGTGGAAATAACAGCTAAGCTCAGAGACAGAACACTGGAATTATGCAGCCAAAGAACAAAGGGGAATTACAAAGAATAGAGGAAATTATAGAACCCTGAACACCACGAAGAGCTCAAACTCTGTGTTCAACAGTAACGAAGGGATGAGAAAAAGAAGTAGACCAGGAAGCCCTGTTAGATCCAAGAAACAATGGGTAAGAAATGTTCCTGATCTGAGGGAAGATGTGATCTTTAAGGGGAGCATAGATCTCCAGTGAAGTCGACCAAACAGTCCATCCTGACACATAATGACCAAAGTAGTAAAATTCAATGACAGAAAAAAGACTCAACAAAGGTATATTATAGGGAGGTAATTCATAATTAAATTAAATTATTGTGCTTTCTATAGTAGAAATAACACCCAATTAACAGGAAAAACATACTTACACAGAGGAAGATCCAACGTGAGGTTTACAAATGGCAAGCAGACATAAAAAATAAAGGGAGGATCAGAGTTAGCTTCACAGTTCTTTGAAAAGACAAGTGAAGTTGGTGAATCTCAAGTTCGGCCTCCAGGGAATCAATGGTGAACACTTGGATTAAGACCAGGGCAGTGGATGACTTCGATGGACGCTACAGTGGTGGGCACACAGGATGGCCAAGCTCTTTCCCACGGGTTTGATGTGCTCAGCGGTCAGCACGGAAGAGAGACGGCTGTGGCAGCCTACAGAATCCCCTGGTCTCACACTGAAATGAGGAAGAAAACACAGAAAACTGTGTCTATGGGAAAGGCAAGTCAGCTGATGACGCTCCCTCACAGGAGCGCGCACTCAAACGTTCCGTCCCATAGGTGGAACTGTCTGGGAAGGTTGTGGAAGGTTCAGGAGGTGTAGCTTTACTGGAGAAGGTGAGTCAGTGAGGGTGGGCCTGCAGCTTTTACAGCCTATTTCCTGTCCACTCTACGCCTCCACTCAAAACTCCCTGCATCAAGTCACAGCAAGGTTTTCTGTTCTCTTAGCGATCCAGATCGAAGTCTCCTTTTCAGGATCTGTGTAAGGAACTTCGTGGAACACTTTGTACATGTAAAACAGAAATTATAATGATTATTAAATCACTTAAACAGGGCTGGTGAGATGGCTCGGCGGGTAATAATGCTTAGCGTCAACCCTGGTGACCTGAATTTGATCTGAGACTTCGCATGTTGGAAGGAGAGAACCAATTATTCTCTGACTTCCACCAGTGAGTCATGGCGTGTACCATTCATCACCCTCCCACACCAAATAAATGAATACATGTAAAAGAATCAATTGTTAGACATTAAGTTCCACCTGCTTCTGGAAGGCGCCATCCCTCAGCTTCTGTGCCCCTCTCAGTGGTGGAGTCACTGGGATAAAATCTTGGTCACTGCATTGTACACATCACTGTGACACAGGGTCTGTACCATTTTCCCATTGCTGTTGACTACATGCAGTATATGTATAAATATACATACATGCTTATGTGTGTTGCTGCTGCTGCTTTGTGTGTGTGTGTGCCTGACGTGAAACAGCACAAATCTGTCGTGTTGTAGTTCTCTAGGTCAGCACTCCAAAGTGCCTGCTGGCACTAAGGCAGCGGTTAGCAGGGCAGTGTCTTCTCGAGGCTCCCGGGAGAACCTGCTCTTCCCTTCAGCCGCGTTCTGAACCTGTAGCAGCAACTTTGTCTGGAGTCCTCTGCTTTCAGGGTCACATTCCTCCCTGACTCCTCTGTCTCTCATTTACAAACATTCTTGTTATCGCATTGAATCCCTCGAGATAGCCCAAGATAATTCTGCACCGAGCGGGGCTTAATTGAAATGCCTTCTGCCATGGGAGTTAGCGTGGTCACACATTCTCCGTGGAGGAGAACCTGGGCCTGTTTTTGGTGGCGTTGTTCTCTAGTCATGATTGCCAAAGCACAGAAGGCAACTCATTTTAGCTCTGTTGCTCAATCAGCAAGCACCCATATTCGCTTCTGTGCCTGGTCTTATCCCATCAGACATTTGTGTAATTCCATCCTCAGTTCAGCCTTCACACTCGCATTACCATGACAACCTACATCCCATAACAGCTGATGAAGAACCAGCAGAAAAAAAGGAAGAAAGAAAGAGAAAACACTAAAGGAAGCAAGCATTGGAAATCTCTAAGAGTGAGACTTTGAGTCTGTCTTAGGAAACTTGCAGTGAATTCTAGGGTGACACATATTAGATCAACCGGATCTGGTGCAGCTAATCGTATCCCGATGAAAATTAAAGATGGCCCTCACTGGAAAGAACACTGCACTGGGTCAGCACCCTGGATTCCTGCTCTGTGCTCCGGGAGCCAGACAAGTCACACAGCTGTTTCCGGCCTCCATATGTTCAGATGGGAAATGAAGTGAATGGTCTCCCCACTTCCTCCCCGCTCCCCAAGACCGCTGAGAAGCCCAAATGGCATCATCAGCACAAGTGCTCAGTGAGCTGTAAGATCTGCAGGTAAAGGAACGATCCCTGTAATAACTATTGACAAAGATTCTGCAAAGTGCCACGGGCAGGTCAAGGACAGGGTTCTCGCTTCTAAGGAATTAGCAGTTACATAGAAATTGTCATGAACACAAATTAGCTTGTTCCGATAACATCCACCTGATGCTGAGAGTTCATGTTCAGTCCCAACCTAGAGCACAGCAGCCTGGAAGAGAACCAGGAAGCCAAGGAAGGACCTGGAGGACCTTGGGGGTTGTGCCTTGTCTTTGATCTCCTTCTTCACCTCCAATAGCAGTAATTAATATAAACATTGAATGATGGATTTTGCAGGCGTGTTTTTCCACTGCTGATAGATATCCAGTACGATGGACGCTCAACAAAGATAGAGCCTGGCCTGTCTCCCCTCCTGCATTTACTGTGTCCTTGGGCTAGTGGTGGGGAGACCCTCCTGGTTGGCTAATTTGGTACAGTAACACTAAGAGCATCTCGATCTGCTCCTCCTGTGCTCTTGGGGCCTCAGCTCCTGCATGCCATCCACACTTTCCAACTGCTGTGACAAAATTCCCAAGACAACGTGAAAGGATTCCGTTCACCCAGCTCACAGTTCTCAACATGTCAGTCCATGATTAGCTGACTTTAGGTCTGTGACCTAAGGTAGGAACATCACAGTTAAAGGGCCTGGCAGAGGAATGTAGAGACAGAGGGAGGATGCGTGAGTCTGGGGACTCTTCAAAAGCACATATACACACACAGGCACACACGTCTGCTTCTGCCAACTATGCTGTACCCTAGGTTTGCATAATCTCCCAGTGAACCCTTCAAATCACCATCCACAGTGAATTAGAGCAGAGCCCTCATGAGTCGCTGCAAATCCAAAATTCCCAGCTCACGGCACCGCTGCACCAGGGTCAAGCCTTCTGCCCAGGAGCCTTCGGGGCTGCCTCTGTCCATCCACGCCACAGCAACAACAAAAGCAAATGGAAAACGTACCTAACCTTACAACCAAAGTTAACCATGTATTTTGAGATGATTTAATATGATCTCAGCTTGTTTATAACTTAGTAGGCCTTGGGCTTCTTTTGTAAGCTAAACTCGGCTTTCCTTTCCCATGACTCAATCTTGTCCCTGACCCAGAATAATGTGTGTGTGTGTGTGTACGTGTGTGTGTGTACGTGTGTATGTGTGTATGTGTATATATGTGTGTATGTATGTGTATGTGTGTATGTGTGTATGTGTACATGTGTATGTGTATGTGTGTATGTATGTGTGTATGTGTATAGGTATGTGTGCATGTGTGTACATGTGTATGTGTATGTATGTGTGTATGCATGTGTATGTGTGTGTGTATGTGTGTATGTGCATGTGTGTATGTGTGTATGTGTGTGTGCATATACGTATGTGTATATGTGTGCGTATGTGTATGTGTGTGTGTCTATGTGCATGTGTGTATGCACGTATGTGTGTATGTGTGTATGTGTATGTGTGTATGTGTGTGTATGTGTGTATGTGTATATATATGTGCGTATGTGTGTACGTGTATGTGTGTATGTGCGTATGTGTGTACGTGTGTATGTGTGTGTGCATGTGCGTGTGTGTGTATGTGCGTGTGTGTATGTGTGCATGTGCGTGTGTGTGTGTGTGTGTGTGTGTGTGTAGGAATGATGAGAAAACATCTGACACTGAAAGGAACAAATATCATCAATGGAAGCAATGAATTATCCTCTGTTTCTGGTGCAAATAGCAGGTGGGATTGGCTTGATAGCATCTGTTTATAGTTGTGTGTGTTGATCTGGGTCACTAGGGTTCAAAAAGGAAATCAGGAGGAACCAGCCCTCAGAACAGATGAGCTGTTCTTAGCTCCAACTGATACCAGGGGCCAGGCTCTCTGTATTCACACATCGCAGCTGGGGCGTCTCTCATTGCATCATAAGGAAAACACTTTCTACTCCAAACTTACAGATGAGCACCCAGGGCAGTCCTGAGGAAGAAGGGATCATAGAATGCTCCCAGGCATGTACACGCACATGCATGAGGCGTCCGAGAGCAAGGACAGGGCCTCTGTACCTCACGCTGTTTATCCACCTCTGGCTCCCGTCTGCTGCGTTTCAAGCCGCTCTGTCTTCACTTTGACCGTCACCTTTGTCTCCTGAATCTCATGCAGATGCAAAGTCAGGAAAGACTCGACCCAAAGGAACCACAGCTAAAGAATCATCAAAGCAAATTCACTAACTTTTAAACGTTATTCAGAAATACTGTCCTTGGTATTCCAAACACAGGGCGATCGATGCAGAGTATTCAAAAACTGGTGAACGATTGAGCTGCTGTCGAGAAATAGTTCAACTGAAGCATTTAGCTCTTGGGAGCCAAATTAGACTAAACATACATCCTTATCAAGAGAAAAAAGGGGCCTTACCAAAATCCCACCTCTTATTAAACCCCATGTCCCTTTTCCGCCTGTCTCCTGCCTTCTGCCCAGCTCCCTCCCTGTGGCACGAGGCAGAGGAGGAGACTGGACACAAGTGGTGCACAGGCTCCTGGCCGCTGCAGAGGCCAGACACACCGGGTCTTTGTGCTGCTTTGCTGCGCGATTCTACGGGCTGAGTCTACAGACTGTCACTTCCCTCCTGGAGACTCCCTGGCTCCTGCAACTTGCCTGCTCGGATTTCTGTCCCATCATGCCCTAGGCACCTCTGCTTTTGAATTCACTTTCCAGTTGCAATGACATGGCGAGTTTAAAGAGAGAGCATTCTTATATTGTCTTTTCCCAAGCTCTCTTAGGCATTACTCTTTTCTGTTTCTGTATTCCCTGGATTGTGGGTACTTAATCCGAGATTACACAATTTATAACGTGGCTTTTCTAATCCAGACAGTTTAACAATCCTCTTTAAAAGAGGATACTGGGACAGGAGAGATGGTTCAGTGGCTAAGAGCACTGTCTGCTCTTGCGGAATACCCGGGTTTGAATCCCAGCACCCACATGGCAGCCAACGCCGACTATAACTCGAGTTCCAGGTGATCCAACGCCCTCTTCTGTCCTCCATGGGCATTTCTCAACACAGGTGCACTTACACACATGCAGGCATAACATTCATACACATAAAATAAAAATAAATAATAAAAAATAAAAATAAAAGTGGATTTTGCCTCGAGTGCTCGCGCGCTTGTCTTTTATCTAGTTTGGGAAATACAATACAGACAGACAAATTATGAATGTCTTAAAAAGTTCAAAGGGAACCTTTAAGGGGATATTAAAGGTTCATCTCACAAGAGAGTGAAGACCTTCACTAACTTATATAATCGTTAAAAGTTGGCTGACTTCCTTGACATATGACGGCCAATATTTCCTCCAAAGGTTCTATGGTTAGTGGATCTACACTGACAGGGTATGACGAACCAGGAAAAGCTCTTAAAAAGACGTTAAGGTCAGAGGTATTAAACAGTCACATCGGTGAGAGCAAAAACGAAACAAACAATACAGCAGGCTGCACCTATTTTGTGGGCACGAACAAAGGGTGAAATGGAGGGAAATTGAGGTCTAGTTGGTGCAAACAGCAGCTGCTCTGAAAGCCATCTTCCCAGTGGCTGCTCATGAGGGAGGAAGATAAGGGAGACCCCGGAGGCTGCTCTGGGGCACAAGACAAAGGCCATTTGGATGCGCTCTTCATGTCTCAGAGGGCAACTAAGGCTCCATAGCCTGTATCAGTTTGAACTTGATCTCAAAGGAAAAAGTGTGTGATGATTTTCTGCACCAAGCTTGGCCTAAAGTTAAACTGGAGAAATAAAAACTGGCCTATAATGAGAAATATTTTTAAATATTTTATTTATTTTTATTATTTTATGTGCATGAATGTATTGCCTGCATGCATGTTAAGCGTACCTGTGTTATACAATGCCTGTGAAAGTCAGAAGAGGGAGTTGGATTTCCTGGAACTGGAGTTACAAGTGGTTGTTAGCCACCATGTGGGTGCCAGAAACCAAACCTGGGTACTCTGCAAGACCAGCCAGGGCTGTTAACTACTGAGCCATCTCTCTGGCCCCTGTAATGAGAACTATCAATGGGAGAATTGATATTATCCTATAACTTGATCTCTTTAAGGAGAGAGGGTACTTATTAAGTTTTTCAGATTGTCTGCCTCCATTTATAAATGCAAGCTAACTGATTCTGGGTATAAGCTTTCAAGCATCTGGTCACAAGGATAGCCAGGGAGAATCTCAGGCTAGACACTGGTAAAGGCAGACACTTCTGCCAGCCTGAGTCTCCTTAAACATGAGCAGTATCTGCCACACTCATGATCTTATACAGAGTTCAGAGATATCAAGTAGCAACCTTCAAAATCCAGTTTATATCACTTATCAATCTCCTTTCCCAAAGCAAGACCCGGCAGATGATAAGACACATCTGGACAAATCTATAAAGGTTATAAGGACAAGTGATTTGGGTCCAGCCAGAGCTCAATGGATTCAACAACCTGCCGCCCAGGGCAAACTGCTGGGTTCCATTTTACGGAGAAATTCCTTTCATGTATACATCATACTGATAAACTGTCATGTGCTGTTTTAGCTCACTGAGCCTCTGGCTCTTGAGATGTGATTTGGCTCTCCCACTTCGGTCCCAAGCATGTTTGGCTCAAAGTTTCCTGCAAATCCTATTTTCTGAGTCAGGTAGGGCCTCTGACTCCATGACAGGGAGGAGACAGTGGAACAGCTAAAGAATAAAGACATTGTGCCCTTGGGAACAGCGAAGGCAGAGAATATTTCCAAAAGAGGATACTGTTATTTACCTCATGATACAAAGATGCCTATCATAAACGCAGTTAGGATGGTCTACGGCACCGTCAGCAGTGTGCTGTGGTAGAAACCTCCCACTGAAGTTTCAGTCTGCTGGGAGGCACACGAAGGCTTGCCTTGCCCCAAGACAATAAAGTCAAAGCCATGAACCAAGGTGATCCCGTTTTCCTTTAAGTTGCTTATGTTGGGTAGTTTGACACAACGAGACAAGTAACCAGTATGCAAAGCTACGTTAGACCCCAGCAGGACAAAAGCCTTGTCCGACATTCTGGAAGTTTCCCTTCGTTTGATCCCAGGTCTTTATTAATCTCTGAGTTTCATTTATTTGTACAACATAAATTGTGGCACCTCTGGAGCTACCTAGGACACTGGGCTATTATGTGTAGGACATGAGACAGTGGCTGTCTAGATCCCCTAGGAACAGATTGACATGAGATCACTGAAGGTTGTCAAGATAATCACAATACTTCATCTTTTAAAGATTTATTCATTAATTTTTATGTATGTACAGATGAGTTTATGTGCCCCATGTGTGTGAAGGAGCCCTTAGATGCCAGAAGAAGGCATCAGATCCCCTGGAACTGGAGTTACCATGAGCTACCATATGGATGCTGGGAACTGAACTCAGGCTCTCTAGAAGAACAATAGGTTCTCTTAACTACTGAGCCATCTCTTCAGTCCCATAATCACTTCTTTAAGCTGTCGGGACTAAGCTCACATGCAAACTGGTTTAGAAATCAAAAGAAGGCATTGTAGTATGGTTCAGTGTTTCATTTTTGTGTGTACTGCTGGGGTTCAAACCCAGGTCATCATGCATGATAGGTGAGTGTTCCGCACTGAGTTGGATCCTGTATTCAGTACAAACTCTTGACTGAACTTTATAACCCAATATCCCTATAACTGAAGCACTAATTTCTTCACAGGTCTTAGCCAAATCTATACCCACTTGTCTATGATCAAAGGAGTGAAACTCTATGGAGCTAGAGAGATGGCTCAGTTAGAGAGGGCTTGTTGTTCAAGCCAGAGGACCTGAGTGTATATGTCTTTACTCCCAGTGCAGAGGAAGTAGGTACAGGAGGAGTCCTCAGGCTCACTGGCCTGCTAGTCTAGCCAAATTGCTGAACTCCACATTCACTGAGAGACCCTGTTTCCAGAAAAGGGTGAAGAGCAACGTGAAAGATGCCTGACATCAACCTGTGACCTCCACACATGTATGTATGTGTGCATGTGCACACATTAGCACACACACACATAAGGATTGACACCTAGAAGTGCCCATCACATCAGACTTGGTTTAGTGACTCTGCAACCTCCACACAGATCCATAAATGCCCGGTGGGGGGGGGACCAGTGGTTTCTCTGTGCCATGGGGCCTTCCTGAGACCCTCAAAAGACCCTCCTGGACAGGTGCAGTGCAGTACTTCTTCAGCACAGCACCTATTCTTTCTACAAGGATTCATAAAGCCACAATCTGTCCGTTGTCCTGGGGTCATTTAACCAAGAATGGGCCTGCTCTGTTCTGAAGTATGCTGATTTCTCTCAGAACGGTTCTACCCCTTAAAAGGGATATCCCTTGTATGTGTTAAACAGCACGTCGAGCATGGGAAATGAAAGAGAAACTTTGTCTTCAAGAATCTTTAGCCAGAATTTTGCAAGTGAAGAAGTTGCTTTTCTGACCCTACTGACCCAGAACAGCACTCAAAACCACAAACACGTCAACCCAAGCCTGTGTGTTGTTTGCAACATTTACTGTAATTCTCAGATCCAACGCTGTCACTGCAGTCATCAATATTGGCACACACATGTTAACACCTGTATGTATGTGCACAGATATGCTCACATATATACCTACATATGCACATGCATGAACACACATACAAACATGTGTGCATGCATTCACATATGCACACTGATGCATACATACACATGTATGCCCATACATATGTACATACTTGCACACACATCAATACAGACATTATTCTGGGTCAGGGGCAAGGAAAGGTCATGAGGGATAATTCAGGAACACAATTTAAGATTAAAGCTATGTGTTCAGCGTTAGTTGTGAAAATTTGATTCCAGGGGGAATCCTAGGCCTACTAAGAACTCACATTATTTTCTTAAAGGCTAGGTAATATAAACAAAGTGGTTATGTAGTAGAAAAACAATTAATACATACTATACTGGTCTCAAAGCATATGATTGACTTGGTTGCAAGGTTAGGAAAAAGTCCAGTTGTTACTGGAGGCATTTCAAGAGAAGTCATTCTTACAGTCTCGACCACTGTGACAAAGCCTGGCCTTAGGTTCTGGTACCTGCAGTTTTGTTTTATGTTATGACTAGCTTCCTAAAGTCATCAGAGAATCACAGAATTAATTAGAAAGTAATAATGGTAATTACATGTTAATATTAAAACCAAATAGAATGTTGATTTATTTAATTTTATCATCTTTTGCTTGAAAAACCAAGTAGAAAGACTATTATGCTCACGATGAAGACAGATTGGTACTTAAATACCATAAATGACTCAAAGCACATTTTGAATAAAACTCAAATTGGTCTTTAATTTGAATCAGAAAAATTTGTAACAAAAGAAATATCATCAGCACATTTTGATTTTATTACTTTGAAAAACTAAAGCCTTAATTTTTGTAAGCTGATTCCTGCTCATATTACATTGCCATACAATCTGACAGCACTCACACCCACCCATTCTCTACAGCTGAGCGCCTAGTCTTTAACTAGGATCTTAGATATGGACAGATGGGGCTTGGTGTGACCTCAACCATGGGGAATCTCAATGTCTGATGAGACCAGGATGATGGGTGCTTTCTTGAGGATGAGCCACCTCTATGAGCTTGGCTAGATAACTTCCTGGCTTCTGGGGAAGTGGCCCTTCACCAGTTCCTGCTGCAAGTCTAGAGACAATTTGCCCCATTTCCTAACCTCTTGCTTTCTGCAGTAGGGACATAGGGATGGTGCGTGCCAGCAGGGGCTCCTTCAGGTTGAGCCTTGAGTAAGAAAACACAGTGGATCTGACGACATAATTTACGGGATATGGTGAAGAATGAAAACCTGGGGCAGCTCACGCAGCAGTTTGGAACTTGAAGGGCGTTATGACAAATGCTAGCTCCTCTGTACAGAGTCTTTTTCACCGTCCAGGGAACACAGCTATGTAGACTGCTCTGAGCCATGAGCTCTGGCTGAGCTGCAGACCTCACCGGATGTAAGCACAGTGCAAAGACTCCACATCTTCGTGTCCTAAAGATACTTACAAACCCATGTTTACTGCAGCACTACACACTAGTCACAATCTAGGGGTTCAAAAACAGTGAAATGCCTAAGGATCACCTGATGCAGACACAGTGGAATTCGTTCAACCATAAGGAAGAAAATTTATGTCATTCTCAGGAAAATGGATTCAACTGGAGATCACCATATGAAGAGAATTCATCTGAAATTCTCAGAAAATCTTTATACATGATATGAAAGTAGAGGCCAAACTGGGAAACACAGTAGTCTAAATAGAGCAGAGGGGAAGGGGAGTAGTGGGGTACAGGAGATACATGCATGGTACATTGTATGTGTACATGAAAGTGGTCTTCTGTAATCCTATATAATAAAAAGTTAAAAATTATAACCGATATTTGTCATTGCCGCTAAAATTTTTGAATTCCTTGCTCTGGCAGATGCGGATGAACACAGCAGACATCCATGGGGAAAGTCTTGCTGTCAGCACAAGGTTTCTGTGGGAACCTGGACAGCCTGTGGCCACCTGGTGCAGACATCATCAGATCAGAGCGGCTTGCTGTGGCCCCCGAGTGCCCACCCCTGGCAGGTGACTTGGTGCTCCTAGCCTCTGTAATTCAGCACCAAGAGGAACTCCACATAATATGTAAACTACCTCTGTTTTTAAGTATGTGTCACATAATTTTTCAAGACGTTATCCAGAAAAAACAAAATCATCCTCTAGCTCTTATTAACTATGTGATTTTTTTCCAGTTTTTCAAAATTTTGATTTGACTATAATCTACTTATGAGCCATGAGCTACATCTCAGCAACTGGGCGGTATGAGGGAGGCTGCCACGCTGAGTTCTCCTGGGTTACAAGTGGCTTCCTCAAAGCCAAGGAAAGAAGTCACCAGGGAGCAGTGAGAAAGCACAGCGGCACCTAAAGCGTCATTCTGGTGAACACACTTGTCCCCACACCCTGAGGAGCCAAGGGCCTTTCAGGAAGTTTCAGAAACGTTGAGAGAACACAATAAAGTTGACCTTCAAGTCAGAGTGAACCCCTAAAGCAGAGAGCCTACTGCTCCAGAAAGAAAGCAAAGCGGCCTCTCCCTCTTTTTATCCTCTCTCTCCCTCTTCATGTCTACCCTTTCCCTCTCTCTCCCTCTCTCCCTCTCTCTGTCCCTGTCCCTCTCCATCCCTCTTCCTCTCTCCTTCACTCTCTTCCCCCTTTCTCTGTCTCACTAATCTCTGTCTCTGTCTGTCTCTGTCTCTCTCTCTCTCTCTCTCTCTCTCTCTCTCTCTCTCTCTCTCACACACACACACACACACACACAATTTCAGAGTTCAGGGAAAACTCTGCTTGAATTTCCAGTTCCATCTGTTTCATGACTCCTAACCACCTTGGTTCAGGCAGTCGCCTGATGTGAACAGAACCCACCCACTGGGTAGGCAGCTTGAGGGTTTGATGGTGGTCCCTGGAAACTCATCCAGTACTTCCATACGGATGGTTGGGCTGATGGTTGCGCCGGGCTCCTTTTGAGAGTTCAGGGCAAACTCTGCTTGAATTTCCAGTTCCATCTGTTTCATGACTCCTAACCACCTTGGTTCAGGCAGTCGCCTGATGTGAACAGAACCCACCCACTGGGTAGGCAGCTTGAGGGTTTGATGGTGGTCCCTGGAAACTCATCCAGTACTTCCATACGGATGGTTGGGCTGATGGTTGCGCCGGGCTCCTTTTGCTGGCTACTGCATTCCCAGCCTTCCGAACACGGCCTATCGCAGACAGAGTGGACATTTAATATTTGTGTAATAGAACAGATTAATGACTAATTCTGTCCAGTAAGTGTGTGTGCTCAACGGACAGCTGAGTAGGCAGAGATGCTGTCAAAGCTGTTACAAATATTTCACCTGCTGAATACAGATTCAGTCTACCCAAATGTCCTCAGCTCTGTTTAACAGGGTCATTTCCTCCTTGATTGCTGAAAAAACTCCAATTTGATTCAGCAGTCAGGCAGAGGGAACTATGCTCAGCAAAGATGGGCCCGCCCTCAGTCTGAGGGCTGCATTCTGATTGGTTCAAGTAAGACTGCTCTACACCAATGGCTGCAATCCCTTTCCCCTTGGCCAGCAGTGGGTGTGGCATGGGCTTAAGGGTCAGGCGATGGGACCCAGGGGAAGCCTAGTGGTGACCTTCGGGAATGGAAAAGCAGATTTACCAAGGAAATAGGCCAGCATCCCTTCCGTCCTTCTCTCTGCCTGTTCTGACCGCCTGTCCTAACTGTCCATTTTTATAAAGATGCAATTGTAGCACTACTGTGTGGCACAGGGTGGGGTCTGTGTCTCTGGCAATCTTCTTGGCTCCTTAAGAGATTCACAAAAGTAAACAACAGACCTGCAGGAACTGTGGATCAGTCGGATTCCGCAGCTCTGGACACCTCTTTGCTCAGAGCCTCTACTAAATGAAATAAGGAATGTTTTCTGTGTGGGTTAATTTCAGTTGACAATTCTGTTTTTCAGAAACTCAAAGCCTCTAAATTGCTAAAGTCTGGCTCCGCACGGACACGCCATCAAGGAGAACACTCCAGCCTTGTCCCGGAGTGAACGCTCGGTATTCTCTGACCACAGCGTGTGCAGTCTTCACCATTTGGGTCTTTCTGGCGGGTGACCCACCACAATGACAGCTGCCTGTCTTATTTTGGAAATTTTCATGCCGGACAACACAGAACAGGTTTCCTGCCCCTGGCACTGAGGTTTCCATTTTAAAACTGACAGCTTCAGGGGGCTTGGGTGCCGTCTTTCTAAAAATTTTATTTTATAACCAAAATGCTTCTTACAGATTCTGTCATTACAAGTCTGATACAGGTGCACACCTATAACCCCAGCACTTAGGAGGTGGAGGCAAGAAGGTCAGTCCAAGGCCATCTTCAGCTATATGGTAAATTTGAAGCCAGCTTGTGCTACATGAGACAGGTCTTAGAAAAACCAGAAAGAAAAAGAGAAGCTAGAGAGACACCTCAGTGGAAAGAGGGGCTTGCTGCTTGAGCACGGGGACTTGAGTTCAAATCCCTGCACCCATGTTAAAGCAGGTATGCCTGTGTGTGCCCGTAACTGCAGGCCTGTGGGGAGAAGAGTCAGGAGGACTCCTGGGCCTTGCTGGCTACCAGCCTGGCTCCAGGTTTATTGAGAGACCCTGTCTCAAGGAGGTAAGACCAAAAGTGATGAAGACGACACCAGACATCCTCTACTCTGTAAACGTGCTCACAGATCCATGTGCTCACATGCATACATGTACATATACAACATACACAACATGAAGGAGAACAGCAAGGAAGGGGTTAACAGCGGTCAGGGACGAAGTCCAGACATTTCTTGTGAATAAGAATGTTGGGCTTGTCAGAATGCCGCTTTAGTCATAGATCAGAAAAAAATATCATGAGTCTAAGCCATGGTACTGCACGACGTAGGATGACTGCCTAATGTTAAACACAATCACCGGCTGACTGGCCTTCCTGGAAATTGTTAAAATCTATGGATTGTGTAACAAACTAATATACTCTTGTATATACCGGTTAACTTTAGAGGTAAACCTGTAGAACGTGCTGTGTTCTTTGTGAAACTAATTCTTTCGTGTATTCTGGCACGAACACCAAGCTTGTGACTGTAGTTTTGAGTATAAAAAGCACTGCTAAAGGATTAAACTCGCTCTTCCCTCCTGAGGGTGGAGTCCCTTGCCTTCACTCATTTTGTCGTCCACCAGCTGACCTGAGTCTCTACAACACCAGAGAGAGAGAGAGAGAGGGAGAGAGAGAAGTAGTAAAGGGAAGGGAGGGAGTAGAGGAAAGAGGGGAGGGAGGGGAGGGAGGGGAAATGAAGCATCCTTACACAGAAAAAGGAAGTGGGAACACAGAAGAGCATGCAGCAGGCATGTCCCTGGCACATGTGAGTCAGGTACTAGGCTCATACATGAAACGTGTAGCCAGCACCACACATTATGACTGCCACTGTGTTATGAGCAGACAGCAATGGTCTGTCACTGCTGCACAACGCCTCCCCTGCCGTGATCTTAGGCTGGAAGAAGGTAGACCGCCAGCCCTCAGCAGCTCTCCCTTCATAGCTGACACTCAGCCGGTCCACAGAGTTGAAGATTTCTTTCCTGAAAATATGGCTTTTGCTGCCAGATATTTTTTTAAATTTCCACAGAAACAGACCGAAAGAAAAGTGTGGATGGAAACAGCTTTTCCTTTTTCAAATTTAGTCACCAGTGGTGTGCTTACAAATTGAATCCATCTATTACTTTAAGTGCAAACAACCAAACTTCCCAAACCCAAGAAAGAGTAACAGCGCTCATGGACGCTGAGAAAATGTAAAGCTGAGGCCTCTCTGTAGGTGGCAAAATTGCTGTTTAAAAACCGGTTAACATCAGGTAGCTCAAGGGGGAAGCAAGAGGATGAATGGGTAGGTGCTTTCCCCTCCCATGAAAGCAATTCTTTCTCCTGCATCTGCCCACATCATTATTTAGGCAGAGGAGATGGAGATGTTCATGGGGTGGGGATAATAGATGTGAGGGCTTACTTTCCAACCATTTTGTTTTGTAAGTATAATAACCCTGGTATTAAAATTGGCTTTAGAGTAAGACAGATGTGAACTGGATTCCTAGTTCTACTGCTGAGGTAGCTGTGTGGCTATGGGCATAGTCAAATGGAAACAATTATAATGCTTAGTCTCAGGGTAGATGAGGCAATTACATGAGATAATGCATGTCAAGAAGCCCCTTCCCGGCAGGACCTTCGTTATATTGACTAGGGACTCCTGAGTCAAGGCTCCTAAGGATGAAGTATGGTATAAAGAGAAGGAAGCTGGGAGTGGTGGCCTGTAAGTCAAACTCACTGCTGGGAGGTGCATGTGGCCTCCAATCCCCTCCTCCCACGGTCCTTGCCACAGCCTGAGAAAAAAAATTCTCCAAACCCCAGTTTGAAGAATCTTAACAGGTTTATTGGACTTGCTAACTGTGCTTGGGGTGTGGGTTTACTTACACACAAGCGGGCATCCCTCCCCCCAATTCACGGCTGTGTTCAAAAGTCCACACCCAGAAATAAATCTGGTGGTTCCAGACAGCCTTACAAAATGGCGAGGGACCAGCCTGGTGGTTTTCCCAGCCTTTATACCCTTAGCCCCTCCCCTGCAAGCAGCTGTGGTCAACCGATTGGCTGGAAGAGGGAAGGGGCATGGTTTCTTTGCAGAGCATGGGAAGGAGGCAGGTCCAAGGCTTGTCACCACAGGGTCAGAGGAACATCCTCTGGATCACATGGCCCTAGCTTGTCATTCCAGCATCTAGGTGCAGGAGGCAGGGGGAGTCCATTCAAGGTCTTTCTCCTTCCCCACACAGTGAGTTCCAGGTCAGCCTGGGCTATGTGGAACTCTCTCTCTCTCTCTCTCTCTCTCTCTCTCTCTCTCTCTCTCTCTGTCTCTCCTCTGAAATGCAACCAAAGAAAGAAAAAAGGGAAGGAAGGAAGAAGGAAAGTATTTGATGCAGGAGGCTCAACACACTGGGGGGCATGTCTCCTAGACAGGTGGTCCTAGGCTGTATTGTTCCCACTAAGGGATCAACTCAGAGGTTAAGAATACTTGCTGTCTTCCAGAGCTTAGTGCTCATTTTCCAGCACCCAGGTGCGGCAACTCACAACCAAAGAAAGAAAAAAGGGAAGGAAGGAAGAAGGAAAGTATTTGATGCAGGAGGCTCAACACACTGGGGGGCATGTCTCCTAGACAGGTGGTCCTAGGCTGTATTGTTCCCACTAAGGGATCAACTCAGAGGTTAAGAATACTTGCTGTCTTCCAGAGCTTAGTGCTCATTTTCCAGCACCCAGGTGCGGCAACTCATAACTGCCTGTTACTTTAACTTTGGGGGATTCAATGCCCTCTTCTGACTTCAACAGGCACCTCCACTCACATGGCATATATGCATACAGACTCACATACATACATGAATAAAAACAATTGTAAGAAGGAAGCTAGTGGGGTTGGAGAGATGCCTCAGTGGTTAGAGCACTGGCTGCTCTTGCAGAGGACCCATGATCGATTCCCAGCACCTACCTGGCAGCTAACAACCATCCATAGCTCCAGTTCCAGGGAATCCAACACCCTCTTCTGATCTCTGTGAACATTGCATGACATGGGTTCATCTGCCTACGTGCAACTGATACACTCATGCACACAGGCATGAGCCTGGGGCTGAGTGGGCCAGCGTGTGACCAACAGGCAACGTTCCATCAGGGATCCCGCCTCTGGGATCCTGCTTGCCTTCCCTCAGTGATGACTTGTGACCTAGAACTGTAAGCCAAACAAACCGTTTCCTACCCAAGTTGCTTTTGTTCAGAGGTTTTTTTGTTTCTGTTTTTGTTTTTAATAGTAACAACAAAAAACTAGCTAGAACAGAAAGGAGATTAAAAGTTCAAAAAAGAAACAGGGAATTTTATCAGAAGCCCTTCCTGCCCCCTCACCCACTGCAAACATTTCCTCCACCATCCCCTCCTCTCTCATCTTTTCTTTCTGTGTGTGACATAAACAACTTCTCTTCTGGATCTTCCTTGGGGAGGGCATGTGCCTAGCTATATCAGAAATTTTTAAACTTTTAAAATTTAGGTCTGCTTAAAAAGTACTGTGAACACCAAATAGCTTTCATGTGGGTGTGCTCTACCAACATATTCCTATTAAAAATTAACACTGCTGTACATGGAAGCCTCACTGGTGAGAGTTGAGGGGTGCATTAACCCTCGCTTTACCCCCTATTCTGCTGTGTTCCATGAGTCTTAGTTGTAGAGATTCAGTTCCAGATGGGTCATCTACTACTGGGCATCTCCTAGGCATGTGTTCTCTTTGCCTGACCACATGTACAACTCTGCGGTAGCCTCTGTCTGTGCAAAAAGAAGCTTCTTTGATGAATGCTGTAGATCAGAGTGTGTTACACACAGTAGGCCTCAACTGGCCAAGTTTTGGAGAATAAGAGACTGTAGCGTGTACGATGGGACTCCTATATGGATCCTCACCCATCCATGGCTCAGGGAACATTGAGGAAGTGGAAGCAGAAAGATAGTAAGAGCCAGGGCCGGTTCATGAACAAAAGGAGGTGGAGGCTACCAGGCCACTGGAGGCTTGCTCATGTACACCTGTGGCAGTGGTGGCATCCAACACAGGACCCATGTCAGCTCAATCAAACAAGGGCTTAAAGGGGAGGTGAGAAATAGGTGGCGGGCCAGCACCAGATTGAGAACTATTTGAGACTGCTTACTGCTGGATGAGAGAGAGTATGACTTACAAAAGACCACGGGATGGGAGTCTAGTCAGCCCATCCCGTGGTCTTTTGTAAATAAATTAATTAAATAAAATAAATAAATGTTAGCCAGGCATAACAGCACACACTTGCAATCTCATCACTCAGGAGGCTGACGTAGAAGGACATCAACTTCAAATCCAGTTTGATCTGTATGGAGACACTCTTCATCAAAAATAAAACCAAACGAAATAAGAAACACAAGCTGGCAAGAATATGGAGAGAAGTTTTATACCCTGCTGATGGGAATATAAATTGGTACAATTATTACGGAGGACAGCATGGAGTTTTCAAAAATTAAGATTAAAAACAAGAATTAACACTGAAAATACGTATGTATATATGTATTATTTCACTTATATTTAATCTTTTCTTAGAATACAATGATTTTAACAAACTAGTTTTTAAAATAAAATTTTATTTTCTGTGTATACACTGTTTTATATCTTTTCAAATATCTTAAAACTTTGTCTTAATACAAAAGCACTCAACCTTGTGTCTTAGTGATATTACTTTAGTAGATGTATGTAAAGAGACTCATCTCAGAAAGCTAAGCAGATGTAAAAGTAAGAGCATTTTAGCTGGGCGTGGTGGCACATGCCTTTAATCCCAGCACTGGGAGGCAGAGGCAGGTGGATCTCTGTGAGTTCAAGGCCAGACTCTTCTACATAGTGAGTTCCAGGACAGCTGGGGCTACAGGGAGACCCTGTCTCAAAAAGACAAGAAAAAAAAAAAAAAAGCAGTAAGAGCATTTTAATAGACTTCTCAAGATAATTGTGGATATTCTTTGGTATTGTGATAAAACTCGAATTAGAAATATTTTGAAGAAATGGAAGCTTATGGGCTAGAAAGATGGCTCAGCATGGAGGAGCACAGACTGCTCTTTCAGAGGACCTAGGTTAGGTTCCCAGCACCCATATCAAGCGGCTTACAACTGCCTGCACCTCCAGCTCCAGGGCCTCAGACTCCCTCTTCTGGCCTCAGTGGTCAATGAACTCATGTGAACAAACTCACACTCAGACACACATATACACATAACCAAAAATAAAATCTCTAGCCACCCTTTCCCCATCAGCCTTCCTTGGGCCTGAGCCCCTTTACCCTGCTGGAGAGCTGCCAGCTACCTGGCCTGGAATCCTCTGGTCCCTCCAATAAAAAAAAGAAATCAAAAGCCATAACCTGAAGCATAGACCAATTAACTATTCACACCTAATGTATAAATACCTGTTGAGTACATGAATACATAACTGTTGGTATAATTTACATCAACAATAAAAATAGAACCAAAGTTCAACTCAACAAAGACAGGCTAAAACTTCATATCAGACACGTAAACAACACGACCACACACAATATGAGAAACCAAGATATCCTGTCTCCACCAAATCCCACCCGTCTTACAGATCAAATCCCACCCGTCCTACAGACCAAATCCCACCCGTCCTACAGACCAAATCCCACCCGTCCTACAGACGAGTGTCATACAAGGAGAACTACTCCAAGGAACCCGAGGACAAAGGGTTTCCAAAGAACAATCATAAAATGATCACAGTGTTCAATGACTTTAAAGAATGCACATCCAAATAACTCAAAGGCGTCAAAGAAGGTAGAAATGACTCCTGGGTGGAGCTCAAGAAAATATGAATATATGGTTGGAAGAAATGACAAAGAATTCAGGACCCAGAAAGAGAAATTTCGAAAGATAAAAATGTTGTATGAAACCCGGGCTGAAATGAAGATTGAATTGAAAAACTAAGTAAGCCACTCTGAAATGACAGGAGAAAACCTCATCGTCAGAATGAATGAAATAGCAAACAGAGGAGCAAGGCCAGCTGGGACGCCTGAAGAACTGGGCCACTCAAGTGAAGATACGAAAAAGTTTTAAACACACAGGAATGAAATGTGTAGGAAATGTGGGACACCAAAATGCCAAAATTACTCATCATAGGCATAGAAGAAGGAGAAGAATCTCAGGTCAGTGGCCTGGATCAGATCTTCAACAGGATTACAGAAGAGAGCTTGCCTAAATGAAGGAAAGACATACCCAAATAGATACAAGAATCACACAGAACACCAGATAGACAGGACCAGAACAGAAATGCCCCATGGCACATCATAGTAAAAACACTAAATGGACAGAACAAAGAGGGTATATTGAAAGCTGTAAGAGAAAAACTGTAAGTCACATATAAAGGAAAACCCATCAGGATTATAGTTGACTTTTTAATGCAAACTAGAAAACCCAAAAGAGCCTGGACCAAAGTTCCAAATTCCAAGTGATCGCACATGCCAACCCAGACTACTTTACCCAGCAAAACTGTCTATCCTTGTCAAAGGGGTTAGAGTGGTCTTCAACGATACAAATAGGGCTGAAAGAATTCACGTTCACCAAATCAGTCCTACCGAGAACACTTGAAACAATCCCAAAGATTGAAGAACTGGGTGATCATACACAGATCATCCTGTCTACGAGGTTACAGAAGAGAACAGATGAGGTACAATTCCAGAAACACAAAATAAGACTAGGAACACAGAGAATGACAGGAACCAATCAGTGCCTCTCAATAATAACTTTAATTATCAGTGGCCTCAACTCCCCAGTAAAAAGACACAGAAAAGCTGGATGGATTAAGAAACAAAACCTACCTTTCGTTGTCTGCCAGAAACTCATCTCACCCTCAAGGACAGGCACTGCCTGAGGTGAAAGGATGGAAAAAAAAATATATTCCAAGTAAATGGAACTAAGATGCAAGCAGGAATTGCAATTCTAATATCTGACAAAATAAATTTCAAATTAAAATTAATCAGAACAGATAAAGAAGGTCATTTCATTCTGATGAAGGGAAAAATCTACCAAGACATACAACTGTGAATATATGTGCATCAAAGTCTGGCGCATACAGTTTCGTAAAACAGTACTACAACAGTGCAGTATACACAAGGCCCACACAAGCCGAAGCAGACAAAAACCCAGCATAGAACTGGGGACATGGACAGCGGACTCTAATCTTATAAAACAGTACTACAACAGTGCAGTATACACAGACAAAAACCCAGCATAGAACTGGGGACATGGACAGCGGACTCTAATCTTAGCTGAAGAAATATTGGCAACTGATTACTGCTGGGTGAGGAAGAGCTGATCTTCCTAAAGGGAGGGACTCCAGATAGGCTGACTAGACCTCAGTAGATGAACTTTTACTGAGGGATGTCTGGGGACACTAACTTGACATAACAGGCCTTAACACAAATGACAAAATGTGTGAATTCCAGTGGGAGGGGCCATGGGAGGGTGCCAGTGGAGTAGGGAGTATGATTAAGATTGATTGAGATGCTTTGTATGAAATTTTAAAAAAATCAATAAAATAAAAAGTACTATAGGCCTCGAAGACACAGATTAACCCCAATTCAGCAATAGTAGGTGACTTCAATTCCCCACTCTTTCCAACAGACAGTTCAGCTAGACAAAGACTAAACAGAGAGACATTTAACTTAAATGATATCATACAAACCAAATTCAAACACAGCCAACTAGAAGAAGTAATAAAAATCAGAGGAATAATCGATGAAGTAGAAATAAAGAAAACAATACAAAAATTCAATTAATTTAAGGACTGGTTCTTTGAAAAGATAAACAAGATAGACAGACCCAATCCAAATCAACAAAACCCGTGAGAAATGCGGAAACCTCACAACAGACACATAAAAGATTCAGAACATTGCAAGGGGCTACTTTGACAACCTATACTCTATTAAATTAGAAAATCTAAGAGAAATAAAGGAATTTCTAAATTTAATGGAATCACCAACGTTATAACAAGAAGAGATCAACAACTTAAAAACAGACCCATAACAAATAAGCAAATTGGAACAGTAATACAAAGCCTCCCAACTAAAAAGGGAGGCAGAACCATGCCAACCCTGGGCTATAACACATTACAAATCTTGGTGGCAAAATGCTTTCTGCCTTTCAAAGTGAAGAGGAAAGGATTTCAACAAGTTTCTACCGACCAAGAACCCTGTGCCTGTTCAAGGGAGGCCTTTTCACTGTTCTGTCATAGAGGAGGGACATATGTAAGGCTAAGAAGACAATTCCTCTTCCAAAAGGTTCTCGGGGTGGAATTAGCAAATGCAGCCAGATGGATATGGGGATTTTAGGGTAGAGGCTCTTCAACGTAGCAGAGTCTGGATTCGAACAGAGGACGTGCGAAGTGACTCGGTGGTTCGGAACACTGGCTGCTCTTGCCAAGGACCTGGTTCAGTTCCCAGCACCCACATAAGACAGCTCACAATCACCTGTGACTCCAGCTCCAGGGGACCTGACACCTTCTTCTGACGTCTGTAGGTACCTGCTCTTATGTGACTACATCCCTTCACGTACACGCAAGTAAAAAATAAATCTTAAAAATAAAAGAACAGCATATGTAGAACCCAGAGATTTCACAGCACTCCCCTGGCAGAGTTCTATAACAAGAGTCGACCAGGGCAGGCTACACAGCAGCAGTGGGGTGGTCCCACTCTTTAAAAGAGTATTTTATAAGCTGGGCGTGGTGGCGCAGGCCTTTAATCCCAGCACTCAGGAGGCAGAGGCATGCAGATCTCTGTGAGTTCAAGACCAGCTTGGTCTACGTAGTGAGTGCCAGGACAGCTGGGGCTACAGGGAGACCCTGTCTCAAAATAAGATCCCCCAAAGAAGTGTTTTATTATTTTTTTATGTATGAGTGCATTGCCTGCACGTAGATAGGTGCACCTGTGTCATGCAGTGCCTATGGGGGACAGAAGAGGGCTCTGGAGTTACAGACTTGTTACAGTTACAACTGGAACTGGAGTTATAGGTTGTTGTTAGCTGCCATGTGGTTGCTGGGAATCCGACCTATGTCCTCTGCAAGAGCAGCCAATGCTGTTACTGAGCCCTCTCTCCAGCCCAGGAGCCCACTTGTTAAAACTTCTATTTGGCTTTCTATATGGCACGTCTTGTAAAAGGAGCTTCCATAAATTATGCACGTATCCCCACTTTACAGAGCACATAAGCGGAGTCCACATTCTATCAGGGCAGAACTGCCTACCCTGGTCTAACTCCGTAACGGATGTGTATGAGAACACTGCTTCCTGCATCTCTTTCCATCCTCGGCTGGCACTTCCTCAGACGTGACCTAGCCCTGAACTGCGCAAGAGAGCCTGTGGCATCTGGCAGGCCATGTAGAATACCTGTAGTGACATTTCAGAGTTGAGTCATATCTGTGTCTATATTAGGGTTCTCTGAAAACACAGAACCCATAGAATGAACATATATATATATATATATAACAATGGCTGCACCACACTGGAGAGAGAATCCAGTAGATCCAGTAGTCGCTCAGTCCACGAGGCTGGATGTCTGAGATCCCAATCTGGCGCTGAAGGTCTAACGAATTCCAAAAGATCAGCTAGTCTTCAGTCTACAGCAGGAAGACGAACTCACTGGCGAGAGAGAAGGCAAGCAGCAAGAAGCCAGGTGCTCTCCCTCTGCCGTGGCCTTTTATATGGGCTGCCGTCAGAAGGTAACACCCACATTTAGGGTGGGTCTTCCAGCTTCAGATGATCTGGTCAAGAAGGTGTCTCTTGTTTTAGTGAATCCCAGATCCAGTCAAGGTGACACTCAGGATTAGCCACCATTTCATTCCATCTTCCTGTCCCCAATATATCAGATACTTTAAGTTCCCGAGGATATTCTCTGAAACCGCGAGGGAATATAGCAGTTGGATGGCAGATGACCCTTTTTCTGTCCCTATTTGCTTCCTTCATTCATAATAGAGAGAAGGTGGAGGAAATGGGCTCACTCGGGTCACATTATACACATATTGAGAGCGCCACTCGCAGGGCCACACGCCTCCCATTCAGTGGTGATACAATATGATTCAGCATGATTTACATGCACACAAACACACGAATGTATGTGATATGTGAACGATACATACCTGTGCACACACAGGGAGACTAGAAGAGGGCAGTGGGTGTACCCTTGGTCACTCTCCGCCTGTCCCTTTGAGGCGGGGTCTCTCCTTGAACCTGGGAATCTCATTTTCTCCATCAGGCTGGAAGTCTGCCAGCCCCGTGTTCCTCCTATCTCTGCCCTAGTCTGAGCTATGGTTACAGGGCTGTGTGGCATGTCCAGCTTGTTACATGGGTACTGGGAATGGAATCCTGGTCCTCATGATTGAGCAACAAGCATTCAGCCTCTGAGTCATCTCAGCTCAAGCATGCTACTTTTGTGAACAAGAAAAATAAAACATTAAATACTGTTCCAGGGCTAGAGAGATGGCTCAGTAGTTAAGAGCACTGGCTGCTCTTGCAGAGGACCTGGGTTTGATTCCCAGCACCCATCTGACAGCTAAGAACCATCCTTAACTCCAGTTCCAGGGGATCTGACTCCCACTTCTGAACTCCGCTGACATTACATGATACAGCTGCACTTAGATACGTGCAGGGAGTATATTCATACATGTAAAATAAAAATAATAACATTTTTAAATACTGTTCCCCAAATCACAACAGATGAGGACTCGATCTGCACTGGTGCCCCAGCTCCAGTTACGTCGGCAGAGAGCCTCGCTGCAAGGCACCTCAGTGAGGTAAGGCTTGGATCCCTCAGCTATAACTTGGAGCGCTGATTCCCAAAGGCCTCAAGAAAACCATTCAAGGGTGGGGAGACAATGTGCGCTGAAGTGCTCCTTAAGTTACATGCAAACGGATGACAGCGCTTTATGTAACACCGAAGGTTATTAACTTGCGAGCAACAATAGTTTGGGAAGCTTCGCCCCACTGCTAAACCTAGCAGATTTGATCAACAGTGTCCTTGAAAACAAACGGATACTAGCATTTCAATTTCCAGATGGTAAGGCTTCCTCTGGGAAGTTATATAATCCTTCCATTGCCCTGGATGTTTATTATGGGCTGGATGTCCCTAGAAACACTGCTGGGCATAGCTTCTTAAGGAAGCAGGGGAGGGGGAGAGACTACAGCCTCCTTCCTGGAAGCATCTTATTTTGCCCAGATATAAAAATCTCACATTAGAATTAAGGTGCAGAGGTGGCACACCCCCCAAAGGGAGAAATTAGTCTCTAAAAGTGCTTTGCTACGAGTATTTTTATTTTTTCCAAAATGTTCATTTTGCCCTCTTAATGGGCTGGGTATTGAGATTAGTCTCCAAAGCACTGAGAAGACAAACACGCGGCTGCAGGGGGGGTACAGGGACTGAACACCAGCACGGAGCATCCCTTCTGCAGCCGGACCTCCCTCTCTAGAAATGACATTAAAATTTTGGTATCTTTATACTTTCCATTTGGGTGTTTAAGACCATACAGTTGGCCCAAATAAACAATTTATTTTTAATCGTAAGGTCGTTCGAGGGTCTGCTTCTCAGGGATATGGGCTCCAGTGGGTGGGGGGAGGCTACGGGAGGGCGCCATTTGGGATGTGGGTATAAAGATGAATAAGATTGTTTGGGATGCTCTGTATGAAATACAAAAAAACAATACAAAAAAATTTTGGTATCTTTTTTTTTAAATGGACACACACAAAGTTCCTTAGGAAAATGAGATCTGCTTTAAATTTTAAGCAGTAAGTGGACTTTATTGCAGGTTCTACAAAAGCTGAAGGCCCTGTAAAGGAAAAATGAAGAGATTGGAAGATAGCGCCTGTGAATCCCAGTTTCCCAGTCACACAGGGGTGTGTAGCTGCGTTTGCCTCCACTGGCCACAGTGGAGCATACCTGGAGAGCCAGGTGGGTCCTCCAGGGCCACCTGTGTGATGGCACACTTAGAGCACAGGCCCTTCAATAGACAGCCAAGCCAGTGGGTCTGTTCCCACAGCAGAAGCCCAATGTGCGTGAACACTGGCCTCCAGGAACCGAAGGCCCATCCGGGCCCCTGAGCACCTCAGAGTGCAGACCTGCTGGAGCAGGCACTCTGCCGGAAGTAAGACAGGGGCATCTTGCTGCTTTTACAGCTGTTCCTCTGCAGAGGTGGTAACTGCACTTAAGAAACAACCGAGCAACTCCAATACAAAGCACTCGAGGGAACACTCCATTAAAAATGGCTGTAAATCTAAGTAATTAAAACCAGAAACGCACTTCTGGCCCAGGATTAGTCCAGTGGTCCAGCCAAACCCTGAGTTTTACATTATTTAGGTAGAACTAATCTCAGAGCACAAGAGTCTTAAACCATGTCCTATGATCACTAACAAAATTAGTGCTGACTGGAGAATAAAACCCACACAGGAAAGCTCATGTTTTCATCTCCTCAAGCCACGGCTTCTTATTAAGAGCCAAACGTCTTGGCAGCGCTGTCTCTGCACAGAGGAGAGCTCCTCCTGTTTGTGCAGTTTCAGAAGAGGCCTGGGGTGGCTTGCTAAGGTATGTACGCAGGGGACCTGAGCTCAGATGCTCAGCTCCCACCTAAACAGTAGCCACTGTGCAGCACCCTGTTACCCCAGTGCTGAGGGCAGAGAAAGGAGGGTGCCTGTTCCTGGTTCAGCGTGAGACCCTGTCTCAAAAAACAAGCTGGAGAGCTACAGGTGAAGGTACCTGACATCAACCTCTGGCCTCTACATGTGTCCACAAAGGCAAGTATAAACACACACACACACACACACACACACACACACACACACACATACACACACACAAGCACACATAAAATGAATAAAAAGAAAAATAAAAAATAAAGTAGTAAGCTGGGTGTGACGGTGCATGCCTTTAATCCCAGCACTCAGGAGGCAGAGGCAGGTGGATCTCTGCGAGTTCAAGGCCAGCCTGGTCTACATAGTGAGTTCCAGGACAGCTGGGGCTACAGGGCGACCCTGTCTCAAAAAGACCAAATGGAAAAAAAAAAAGATGGGCAATAATTAAGGAAGAACCTACTGTTGGCCTTTGGCCTCCACAGGCATGCTCAAAGGAGAACTTATCTTTTAAACTATTTTATTTATTATTTACATTTTTATGCATATGAGTGCATTACTTGCGTGTATGTAAGTGCACCCATGTCATGCAATGCCTGAGGAGGTCAGGTGAGGGCATCTGATTCCCCTGGAACTGAAGTTACAGATGGTTGTTAGGCACCATGTGGGTGCTGGGAATTGAACCCAGGTCCTCTGCAAGAGCAGCTGGTGCTCTTAACCACTGAACCATCTCTCCAGTCCCAAGAAATTATTTTATCTATAAATTTTGAATTAAAATATAAATAGTAAAGTGAAGTATGACTTCTTTGTAAGCACTTTTTTTGGTAAAACAGATGTAACAAAACTCCAATTAATTAATCTACTTATTTACTTACATTTATTTATTTATTTATTTATTTGTTTGTTTGTTTGTTTACTTTTTTGAAACAGGGTCTCTCTGTAGCCCCAGCTGGTCTGGAACTCACTATGTAGACCAGGCTGGTCTCTGCCTCCGGAGTGCTGGGATTAAAGGTGTGCGCCGCCACGCCCATTTTAAACATACAGTTTTGTGGCATTAAATATACTCACACTGCTACGCTGTCTTCTCCATCGTCCATCTCCTGATCTCTTCCTCATCCCAAACTAAAACACAGATCCACGAAGATCTCCCCTGCCTTACAGTCATTCCGCTTGAAGGCTATGACCTGGACCAGGTTCGTGGCACACCATCGGAACCACATGATGTTTGCAAGATCTGCGTACGTAGCACACAGCAAAGTTGCATTTCTTTCTGAGGCTGATACTTGGTGGTATGCATACACCTCATTTTCCCTGCTCGGCTACCTTTTGTCTGCGAAGATCATGTTAATATAAACATGGATGTTACATACGTCATGGTTGATTTCTACTGTCAACTTGACACACCTGGGAAGAGGAGCCTCACTTAGGAATTTCTTCTATCTGATTGGCCTGTGGGCCTTTCTGTGGGGCATCTTCTTGATTGTGGAGTGATGTGGGAGGCCGCAGTCCACTGTGGGTGGTGCCACCGAGGGCAGGTGGGCCTTGGTTGTATAAGAAAGCAGACTGAGCAAGGCCAGGGGAGCGAGTCAGTGAGCAGCGATCCTCTGTGGTCTCTGTTTCAGTTCCTGCCTCCAGGTTCCTGCCTTAAGTTCCTGGCTTCCTTCAGTGATGAACTGTGATGAGGACGTGTAAGCCAAACAAAGCTCCCCAAGCTGTTCTGGTCAGAGCATTTTATCATAGCCGTAGAAAGTAACTAGAACAGTCTGGTTAATGTGATCTCTGCCCAAACGCTTGCTTCCGGTTCTTTATGGCATACGACCGAAGGTGGGATTTCTGGCTTTTTCATTTTTTTCATTCACTCATTTATTTACTTAGACATGAAAACATATGCTTTTATAGTAAGTATTAAATTTAAAAATGACGTTTGTTTAATACTTGGAGCAAAATTCAGGCGATTAACACTTTTTCTCTTTTTTTAGAATTTCTTAAATGAGTACAGTGAATTCTCATGTCTGCCCCCTCTCTTCTGTTGAGGATGATAGCGGCCACATCCCTTTACATCCCCATCAGCAGCAAACAAGGGTCTGGCTACTACACAACGTTGTCAACACGTGTTTCTTTCTCTTTTATAACAGTAATCCATGTTGTGAGGGTGTGAGTGTATGATCTTTAAACTGTTGGTAGGTGTCATTTTCAGAGTCACTGCACACTGGTTTGTATTTAATTCACATTTAAACTTTTGACAAGAACATTTTGTGTTCTGTGACGTTTGAGCCTGTGCGGCAATCTTGTGTTTTTCTCGGCCGTGTGAGGTCTTTCCCTGCTACCTTGGCTCAGAAGGCACAATTCTCAGATGCTCCTTCCGTAGACGTCCCTGAAGTCAGAAAAATGGGTTCAGGACTCAGCTTTACCTAAGTGGTGCGTGCGACCTTACAGAGATGTTTATCTTGTCTCTCTAAGGTAACAGGATTAATTCATGGACTACGCAGATTTTAATCAAAGCAAAGACACGCCGCATCAACGGCCTTTGAGATGATTCCCATCCACTATGCTGTCTGTTCAGCCACCTGCACAGCGGCCGCCTTGGTTTGCATCCTGCTGCCAGGCGGGTGTCCTCTCATGCCCCACGGGTGCCTATTTCCTCCTCCCACAGGACATTTGCACCACATCTTCTACCTGTGTAGCAACTCTCTTTAGAATCGTTCTGCCTTTTCTGCTCAGCTACGTAGTCCTTAGAGTCACCTTCCAATTCCAAATTTGTATCACTTTATTTCTTCATCTTTTGAGACTCAGCCTCACCATGGGACTCAGTCTGGCCTCAGAATCTTGGGCCTCAGCTTCCTGAGTGCTGGGAAGGTGGGAAGGTATGACAACATCCCCTGGGGTGACTTCTCAGGTAGACGTCTCTATTGCTCTCTTCCAATCTGTGATGGATTCTGTGTAAATTACGTAATGGTGTTTGGAGAATGTGTCCTTAGGATAGATATGCTGGTGTACCTCTAGCATATATATCTAAATATAACTAAATATATATATATATAACTAAATATATATAAATAAATAGATGGTCCTCCTGGAATACCCATGGTCTAACCAGAATATTCATATAAATTGTGGTTTTATTTGTTAGAAAACCTTGATCCAAAATAACAGGCATCTCAGTCTTAGTCAAAGAAAGCACTCCTTTAATGCTCAAAGGGAGAGCTGAATTTAGCCATGTCTTAAAAATACATTCAAGGGTCATTTCTTCATGTGTAAACATCCACTGGTGAGCCAAGGACCTGAGGTGTCTCCTTTGTCCCAGATGGAGGTCTCTGGAGGTGATGGCCAAGAAGAGAAGAATGAGGATCCAGGGAGCAACGTGTCAGTTCCAATTTTATCTGGTTATCACTGGTGTGTGAACCATTTCACTTGAGAACAAAGCATCAGCCCAACTCTGCAAATGTACACCTCCCCCAGGCCAATCAGAGGGCTCCTCTGTGCACTGTCAGAGACAAGACAGCCTGCTCTTGCAACTTCTGTCCCCTCCTGTGGCTGTCAGGTGCAGTTGTTAAAAACACACCACCCCTGTCTTTGAGAAAAAAGTCAGCCCAGCACTTGATCTTCTCTTCTCTTGACTTACACTTGGTTGCATTCATTGCAACTAGTATTATTTTTAAAGTAGAGTCATTTAGATTTATACACTCTGATTCTTAGATTTAGAAGAGGCCCCAGCTGGCAACTAACCCATGCTGTGTGGTGGTTTGAATGAGAATGTCTCCCACGGGACGCAAGTGTTTGAATACTGCTGCTCTTAGGGACCTTTGGGAGTGTCCTTGCTGGAGGAAGCACATCATCAGGGTAGGCTGTGAGAGTCCATTGCCTTGTCCCACTCTCAGACTGCCTCTCTGGGTTATTTTTGTGCCTGCTTGAAGATGTGAGTGCTAAGCCTTCTGCTCTGGCCACCTAAACCACCATCCCCTCCTGCCATGATGGACTCTCATCCCTCTGGAACCATAGGCCATATAGGATCTTCCTTCTATAAGTTACCTCTGTCACGGTAGTTATCACAGAAACAGGAAAGTAACTAGTACAGAAGTTGGTACCAGGAGTGGGGTGCTGATATGAAGAATAGAGATTGTTTTATTGAGTAATGTGGAAGACTTTGGAAGTTTGGACTAGAAAAGCACTTGCATGCTGTTAATTAGAGCTTAACTGGCTGTTCTCAGGGTGACCTGGAAAAAAGTAGTGCTGAGAGGAAGTTCCAGAGGGAAACAAGGACTTAAACAGCAATGGGATAATTAGGCAGAAAATCTGGCTACAGTCTTCCCACTGGCCTAAAAGTTTTCAGGGGCTAAATTAAGTGATAATGGGCTAATTTCTTTGGTGGAGGAAAGACAGACTAATGTTAAATCCCTATTAATAGTGAGTACTATGCAAATCTACAATAAAAAGGAACAAATGGGGCAAAAAAACGCAGAATGTAGTTTGGAAAGAAAAAGACACTAGACAGAGTAGCAATGTTACAGCCAAGCCCTGTCCTGGAAGAGAGGCTCTCTTTGATGAGGAGATTAGAGCCATTAAGGACAGGCCTCCAGATCTTCTCTTGAACATGGAAGGAGAACCCTCAGGGCAAGACCCCACCCAGATAAATTTCCAGCTTGTGGGTAGAAAAAGCCTAAGGAGTTTTCTGCTCATGGAAAAACCATACATCCAAAAGCAGCTGCAAATGTGATCCAATGGGGCCGAACTCCATCCCAGGTTGGCAGCCTGACGTGGCGGTGTTGTTCATGTGGTACTGGATTTACAGGCATGAGAAATGCAAGTACGAATGAGTCACTGGTTCTTCCTCAGGGGTTTCAGCGAGCAACATAGTCCAAGCTGTGTGCAGCAGGACAGTCCCTGCATAGAGACAGTTCTGAGAGGATACAAGCTGTGAGGCTCAAGCCTACTTGGCATTGGAGGCCTAAGACACTGGAGGTGACAGACCATGAGGCATCTGCCAAGGAGAACTGCATACAGGGGGTGGCATCAGCCCAAGAGAGAGATGAAAGTTGCAGGCGGCAAAGTTGGAGAAGCTGAGTCATGTGAACCCTTTGAAACTAAAGTCCCAGACATCAGGCAGGGACCTACAGGATTTGGTGTTTGCCCTGCTGGCTTTCAGTATTGTTTGGTCTGGTATTTCACTCTGCCCCCATTCTGCCCTTTTGGGCATTGTATGTTGGAAGTATGTAATTTGCTGTTTTGATTTTGCAGCAGTTTACAATAAAGAGATTGCCTTGAGTCTTAGAAGACACTTTGATCTTGGACTTTTGAATGGTATTGAGACTGGGAAAGTTTCTTTTTCTTCACCTCCCTGGTTCCTCTTCATTATCCTGGTTCCTGTAGTTATGTCTGGATACATACTCACTTATAAGAATTTGGTGTTAGGATCCACATATGAGGGAGAACATACATTTTTTTTTTTCTGAGGAGTCTGTGTTACTTCACTTAGTATAACAGTTTCTAGTTCCATCCATTTACCTG
>NW_008352134.1:282806-283266 GCF_000622305.1 Nannospalax galili
ATTCATTATCTACTCTTCAGTTGAGTGACACTTAGTTCACTTCCATCTCTTAGCTATAATGAAAAGAGCAGCAATAAACATGGATGTACAAGTATCTCTGCAATAGGATGAGTTCTTTGGGTATATGCCAAGGAGTGGTATAACTGGGTCAAATGGTAGGTTCGTTTGTAGTTTTTTAAGCATTCTCCACACTGCTTTCCATAGGGGTTGAACAAGTTTGCAGCCCCACCAGCAGTGGATGAGTGTTCCCCTTTCCCCACATCCTCTCCAACATTTGGTATCATTTGTTCTCTTGATCTTAGCCAGTCTCACTGGAGTAAGATGAAATCTTAAAGTGGTTTTAATTTGCATTTCCCTAATTACTACTTCATTTCTTTTTTTGAGAACTCTCTGTTCAGCTCCTTAGTCCATAAGAACAGTAGGAAACAGGCATTAATAAGGGAGATATGGATAAAAATTG
>NW_008352134.1:283336-290748 GCF_000622305.1 Nannospalax galili
AGGGAAAGAAGGAGCTCAGGAGAGGTGGAACCATTGGAGAAGGGTATTATTAAGGGAGAAATGGGAAAAATGGGGGCACTTTAAATAGGGAAACCGTAGTGGAAGGGTTAGACAGTGAGAGAGATAAATAATGCCTAGCTAGTTTTAAAAAACCAGAGGAACCATATTAGTCCAACAACCTACTGACAAATTATACATACAACTAGTTCAAGGAACAAAATATGTGTCTAGACCTTGGGGACTTTTCAAACTGGACTAAGTATATTTAGCATTATGATGTAGTCATGAGGCTAATGGGACCAGAGAGTGGAATGTGGTGGTTTGAAAGAGAATGTCCCCATACTCCAAGTATTTGAGCACTTGGTCAGTTGGTGGTGCTGTTTGGGGGAGGGTTAGGAGGTGTGGCCTTGCTGAAGGAAGTAAGTCACTGAGACTGGCTTTGGAAGTTCATCACCCTGTCCCACCTGCAGTGTCACTCTCTGCATGTGCTTAACGGTGTTAGTGTTCAGCTTTTAGTTCTGGCCTCCTTCCTTGCCATGTCTCCATGCCATGATGGCTTCTTCTGCCTCTGGACCATCAATCCAGTAAACTCCTCTTTCTATAAGTTCTTTGGTGGTCACGATATTTTATCACAACAGAAACATAACTAAATATGTGTCTATGTCTGTGTGTATCTATATGTATATACATACATACATACGTGTGTGTGTAGGAATGAGGAATGACTTACAATATGAACAGAATTTGGAAAAATGACTTTTACTCAACTTTGTGCCAATAAGCTACTGTTTCTAATGCAAGCAAGCTCACTGAGTCATGTACTCCTGTGACCTGGCACCTGACCTTGATCCCTGGGGACCCCACTTTGCTCTCCACCGACGATAGTGAATGAATGTGGGTGTGCTTAAATTAGTAAACCAAAGGACCAGAAATGACATATTCGTATTTGTATCCTCATTGTAGACAGTGAGAACAACTGAGGTATCTGCATTGGTCATTATGTGCCTGAGATATTTTAGGCCTTGGGATCAGAGGGCCAGGTTCTCTGATAAGATAATGGTGGATCCGAGCTTGTAGTCCCGATTGATGCTGAAGAAACAATTTGAATAGAAGTGTGGGTGAGGCCTGGCTTGAGAGCAGAGTTTCATGAGTCATCAGAAAGACCAGGTAATGATCAGAGTTCAGGGTCTCTCTTAAAACTAAGGCTAAGAGTCAGGCTGATTATTTCTTCAGGAACGACTGTGATGTTTAGTAATCTGCATATGTGTATGTATTTGTATGTGTGAATGTATGTGCATATGTGCAGAGATTTCTGTGTATATATACATATGCTTGTTTATGTATGTTTTTATATGTATGTGTATGTATGTTTGTGTGTATATGTCTGTGCATATATATGGGTATGTTTGTATATGTGCATATTTGCATATGTCTTTGTATGTTTGTGTTTGTGTATGTATATGTGTGTATATGTATATAGATATGTGTGTGCATATATGTGTATGTGTGCATGTACGTTCCAATTGATTGTAATAGTCCTTTGAACTAAAATAAGCAATGTGGACAGTTTATAACCATTGTGTGTAGCAGTGAACTGTTGTAGCTGAGGGTCAACCCTAGAGTTGCATTGCTTGGGTTCAAGTATCTCTTCTTAGCAGAATGATCAATTTATAATAAATCACTTAGCCTCTAAGTCTCAGGTGTCACTATGTCTATGGTGGGAATCAGGTGTGTTTCAAGGGTTATCTTTGGAAATATGGGTATGTCTCAGCTTTATAAATGATTACTAAACATGGTATGATTTCTTGCTATCCAGGTGGTTGAGAGGACATGACTTGTGAAATTCGTGGCTAGTTCCTTTTGGCTCTGAGTGTCTCACTTCTTTAAGAGAAAACCTAAATATTATTCGTCATGTCCTTGTGGGGTTGTTGGAAAGATATTTAAACTGATACAGGAGAAGAAACTGCCTAGAAGCCAGTGTGTCGCAAGGCATGCATCTTAGTATTGGGTGGACATCTTGGGGATGGATAAGCTGCCCTCATGACTTTTCCCATAAAGACAGGGCTCTCTGTACCTGTGCCTCTCCCAGTGCTAAGCTCTGTCCTGAGCACACAACCAGTACCAACTGATTGAAGAAGCCTGTGGCATGACGGCCCATTCGATATTTGGCAGAAGGGGTGAAAATTTCTCCCCCAAAGAAAGGAAAACAAGCAGGATCTCCTGGCATTCCTTTCTCTGAGCACCATTGACAAGTTACCAAAATAGAAAATGAAATCACTGGAGGAAAGCACTTTCTGCATGATTAGAGACCTTTGTTTCTGATGAGCTGACACCTTTTAAAACTCAGAGAGAGAACTATTTAAAGTCAGGTGGCACAAGGCAGGCTGTTTTTCCTTTCTTCTTCTTCAGTGTGCTGAGTTATTTGCATAATAACTGATTCTTTGTTTTCCAAGACTCCCAGTTTTTGGTCTTGGGCCCCACATGAATCCAAAGTTCTAGAATTGTGATGGCAAAGTCCTTCTTTCAAAATGGTTTAGTGGCTCTGAGTAGATATGGGTCTAATCTGTCTGAGAAACAGCTTGCTCTCCAACAGCACTGGTGATCCCCCAGCCTGCTTCTCATTTTCCTAATGGTGGCTAAGGACCTGGTGCTGGCACTCTGGTGGGTATTCGGTGAAGGGCCTCCAACCGTAATGTAATTCTTACATTGCAAACAAGCCCGTCCAAGACCCCCAACTATAAATTTCTGTAAACAGTCTGAGGTATCAGAGAAAGAACACAGACCTTAAATCTTCTCCCACAAGTCCTCCAGAGACCCTTACCTATCAGGGAAGAATGCAGACCTCCCCAGGTCAATGGTCACCCCTCCTTGAATAATAAAAGGTCTTGTGGATAGTATGAAGGTGGTAGTTTTTCCTTTCCTTCTGGCAAACTCTTTGAACTACTGACCCTAACATTTACCCAGAGAGCTCTCTGCTCAAAAACCCTATTCCCAACATTTGGAATGAGGAGACCGGACACAAACACAACACGTGTGAGAATGATTTCAGAAGACAGGAAGGGAAGCTGTGAAGGGCTGCAGACACTGTGTATGCACAGGGGCGGGGGTAAGAGACAGCTTCTAATTTTTTCCTAAGTAATGCTTACGACAGATGAATAATTTTTCTTATGGTCGTGGGAAGTAATATTCCAGGAAAAATTAGTGTAAGTTACAGCTCCCAAATCCTGTAGCACTAGTTCCTTTGTTCTAGATAATTTCTGCACAGCATCTTGGAATAAACTTCATGACAAGAGTGAACCAAGCTTATTTCAGTTCTTGTCCACTGTGTTTCTGACACTGTGGGTCAGAAACTAAGTGAACAAAAGACACAGAACCTACCCTTCTTGGCTGGAGAGATGATTTAGCAGCTTAAGAGAACTGGATGCTCTTACAGAGGACCTGGGTTCAATTCCCAGCATCCACATGGCAGCTAACAACCATCCTAACTGCAGTTCCAGGGGATCTGATGCCCTCTTCTGACCTCTGAGGGCATTGCACGATATGGGTGCACTTTTAAAAACAAAAAAATATTATTTTTATGAGTATGCGTGTATTGCCTGCATGTAGGTCCATGTACCTGTGTCATGCAATGCCCGCGGAGGTCAGAAGAAGCTGTAGGATCCCCTGGACCTGGAGTTACAGACAGTTGTTAGCTGCCATGTGGGTGCTGGGATTCGAACCCAGGTCTTCTGCAAGATCAGTGTTCTTAACCGCTGAGCCATCTCTCCAGCCCCAATATGGGTGTACTTACATATGTGTAGTCGATACATCATAAACATAAAAAAAAAGACCTCTGGTGAGATAGACAGGCAGGTACTAACTAAGCACACGGCTTGTTGTGATACGCAGCTGTGAAGACAGAGTTCAAGATGCATCTGTAGTGAGTCATGTGTGGACCTGACCTCCAGTGTAAGAGCTGAGAAGTCTTTCATTAAGACAGACCTCTGGTGAGATAGACAGGCAGGTACTAACTAAGCACACAGCTTGTTGTGATATGCAGCTGTGAAGACAGAGTTCAAGATGCATCTGTAGTGAGTAATGTGTGGACCTGACCTCCAGTGTAAGAGCTGAGAAGTCTTTCATTAAGACACAGGTGAAGAACAGAGGTTTGAACCTTCCATAAAGGCGGATGGTACTGTGTGAAGTCCCTGGGACAGGTGAGTGGCACTGACCAGGAAGAGGAGCTCATGAGGATGTGGGCTGTGAGAGATGCCGGTGACCATAGAGACACACTGTAAACAAGCTGCTGCAGACCTTGGCAGGAAGCTGAGGTTTCCCCCAAGCACAGTTGGTATCTCAGGAGCCAGTCAGGCAGGGGGGTAACCAATCAAATTTGTTTATAACGAGAGACAGGTTGAGTCCCTCCCTCTGGGGAATTTATTTCCTTTCTACATCGCTGTCCCTTTTCAACAGTGCCCCAGTTCTTGCCAAGTTCAGTGAAATGGTGAGGAAGAGAAATCTACCCACGCATCTAACGTCACTTCTGCGTGTCTAAATACTGTTTTATGACTGGTTTTTATACTTTAGAATACAGTACTCACCTTACAATGGCTTCATGAATGCTCACTGAAATTTGTGTTGGAAAAGGAATCAATGCTAAAATGGAAAAAGCTGTCTTGAGAAATAAACACTGCAGTTATCTAGTGGGACATCTGTTTGCAACTGCCTTGCTGAGGTACCTGCAACAGACTTTGTTAAAAATATTTTATCTCTTGCCCTAGATATCTGTCTCTGCAAGCATGTCTACAGAGGAATTTCCTTTCAGTGGTTTTAGGGGACGTAAGCACCTGGGCTGGTAACCTCATAGGCCGTAAACCCTCCAATGCTGTAACAATGCAGGTGGGGTGCCTATAAAAACTGCGAAGGGGTTCAATTCAGGGCTCCCGTTCTTCAGAGGAAGCTTTGGTCCATGTAGCATAAAAAACTTTCCCAATTTGTCCATGAGATTCTCTGGGTGACTTCTCTGTGAATGACTGGTCCCCTGGCTCAGTTTCCTGTAACAAAGTGTTGTAGAAAGATGGTCTCTGAGCCAGGCCAGAGAGCTAACAGATGAACCCAGGTGTGGGAGCAGAGGGATCACAGACCCACCCTTTAACCCGCGAGGCTCAGCAGGTGCCTTATATGCTCTGAGCCTCGGTATCCTCCATGGTGAAGTAAATCTGTGACAATTTCACATAGTTGTGCGACGAAGGTACTTGTCATTTCACATATAACAGGGAGCCAACTCACGAATGTGCGGATTAGGACTGACCTAGAGCTTGAAGAAATCACCCATAAGCCTCCTGGCTGGTATCCAACACAGAATTCTTAGAAGAGAATTACAAGAACTGTTCACTGACAAGAGTTCCGTGGCCCCCACGATGCAGGCTGGGTCTACTGTCCATGCGTCTCCTCCTTCCACAGTTTTTGCCCCTCACCCATCTGAGGGCTTATAGCCTCTGCCTTGGCTTCCTCCTGCTCTCCGGTGGGGGGGGGGTCTTCTGTCTCGTTTTCCTCATTTCTTAATTGTTCTTTCTGTTCTCTGGTTTCTCCCTCTTTCCCTTCCTTTCTTCCACTGTTTCCCCCAAGCACAGTTGGTATTGTTCTTTCTGTTCTCTGGTTTCTCCCTCTTTCCCTTCCTTTCTTCCACTCCTTTGAGAGCTCAAGCTGGTGCTGATGGTCCTGTGTACCTGTGGCTCAGCTATACAGAGGATGCAGGGCAGAGTGTTATCCCTGCAGAAAACCACCATGTGCAACCGTGACCAGGCTTAACCTCTGCTTTGATCCACATGTAAACAGTGGCTTCGTTACAACCAAAGAAGATTTATTTTTCTCTATCTGGTTCCCAGGAGGTGACACACATTCTTGCCTCTTTGGAGAAAATAAGTTCTACTCCATAAAAGTACAAAGAAGAATTAATTTAGCTATTTAATCCCCGCTTTCTTCAGCTTAAACATTACTATTTCTCTAAGAGAACCATTTTATTTTTTAATTTTTCAGAAAAATGCCTCTAAATGTAGCAGATATAGAAGTTAGACATAATTCCTCAGAGAATTTGTATTTTAATAGAGACATACAGTAAGTATATAATGGTAAAAATAATGACCTCTATTATTATTATATTAAAGGGTCACCAGGTTGGGGAAGTGAGGAACTGTCCACTTCGGGAAGTAGTCCTGAATACATGTTAGAACAGCCCACTAATGTGTGTTAGCGATGGGCAGTGAGGGCTGGGGATGCGACTCAGTGGTGGACAGCACTTGTCTAGCATGTGCAAAACCCTGGATCTGAGTCTTAGCATGAAAACATAATGGGTATGAGATAGGACGACTGGAGAACGGACTGACTGTGGCCCAAGGGTTCAGCTGTGGGATCAGAGAACATGTGAGACTTTGCGTTCTGCGGTAGCCTAGGAAGGAGGAAGTCAGTGTCACAAGGAAAGACTATGGCAGCAGGCAAAGGCTGGTCAGCAGCTTCGGCAGAGTGCTGACATCTAGTCAGCACCGCAATGCCACCTGGGGACAGAAAGCTAATCACCTCAGGGGCTCTGAGAGGATGAGGGAGGACGACCTTAGAAAAGACTAATTACTGCAGTAAAGCTTATCCTTGATGAGCAGAGACTGTCAGCTGGAGGATGAGAAGCCCAGTGTTCCTAGAGATTCGGTGCTATTTAACCCAACAAGCAGGATTCTCAAAACTGACAGAAAAAAAGTGCATTTAAAAATATTGGGATAAACTACATGAGCAGCTGAAGAAAAAGTTTGAGTTGCCATGGAAACATCTCCTAAAATGTCTCCCTTTGGCAGTAGAGCCAACTCCCCAAATGCCAAGGAGGGTGACATCAGGGGAGGACGTCCTCACTGGCCCATCACGTGGGACACCACACGGGTGGTGGAAGGACACGGTTGTGGATGGCCAGGGAGTGTGACATGACATTTTTCCTCTTCGGACAACTGGGTGAGTGGAGATGAGGCTGTGGGAGTGACCGGGTGTTGTCCTGTAAGGGGCGAAGGCAAGGATGACCATGGTAAAATCACATTGCCAACAAAAATAAGGAGTTGGGGAGATTGGTCAGTTGGTAAATTGCTTACAATCCCCAGAACCCACAGCCCTGAGCATGGCTGGCACACAGGCTTGCGATCCCAGTGCTGGGGAGGCAGAGAAAGAAGGTTCTTTGCGGCTTTTTGGCCAGGTAGCACAGCCTGTTTGGCAAGATCCATATTGCCGAAAGACCACATCTCAAAAAAGCGAGGTGGACAACTTCTGAGGAACTTCCCCAGAGGCTGACTTCTGGCCTCTACATACATGGACATATATGTACATGCAGACCCATATACATGCAACTACATACCCCACCACGCACATACACACACACACACACACACACACACACA
>NW_008352134.1:291293-299556 GCF_000622305.1 Nannospalax galili
ATGATGTCACATAGTACTGGAAGATTGACTTTGCTAACTTCGGGAAGAATTCTTAAAGTTCTCTAATAACAGTCACAGAAAAATGATCACATTAAAACCAACAGTAAGGGGTTCTATTTGTGGGTAATTCCTTTATGCTAGGCTCTAACAGGCATTTTGTAGTCTCTAACTGTAAAGCACCCCCTGAAGAACGCCATAGGAAGCAGATTCAGAGAAGCTAAGCTTGTGAGACTGGATGTTGATTTAAGTTTGTTCTAATTCTTGGCTCTAAGGTGAACACAGCTTCAGCAGAACTTTAAAACCTTGGGAGATGAGAGCTGATTCTTCTGAGAAGAGAAAGGATTGCGATAGAGAACACAAGAGGGCTGATCTGACCGTTGGTGCAGGCAGGCAGGCCCCTTGGGAATTTCTGTAGGGCTAGAGGTCAAGGAAAGGGTGGGATTGGGTAACAGAGGTATGAACAGGCTTGGCCTGTGAGCTGAGCATTTCTGGGTTCGGAGGTGTCCAGGGCTCCGGGGTATGACTGGGTGATATAGAGGGAGGACGAGGTCAGCAGAGTAGGGTTGGATCATGTGGCATAAGGTCTTCCAAGTCTGGAAATAAGGAATTTAATTTTTCTTTTCTGATTTTTTGAGATGGGGTCTCCCTGTAGCCCCAGCTGACCTGGAACTCGCTATGTAGAGTGGATTGGCCTAAATCTCACAGGATTACACCAGCGCTGCCTCTTGAGTTCTGGGATTAAAAGTGTACATCACCATGCCCAGCAAGAGTCTAAATTGAATGAAAATTATTCTGTGGATATTTATAGATTATAGAGTTTTCAATCGTGTTATATAGCCTTACCACATATTTATTCCAAATATACCATATAGTCTCTATCTATCTATCATCTATATCTATCATCTATCATCTTCTCTATCTATCTATCTATCTATTTTTCTATCTATCTGTCTATCTATCTATCTATGTATTTATCTTTTATCTATCTACCATCTCTCTGCTATCTGTATCTATCATCTATCTGTCTGTCTGTCTGAACTCTGGCCCTATGGAAATTCTACACAAAGTCTCACACACACACACTCACATACATACTCACACACACACACTACACAGTGTATATCTAGTGTTTGTGAATTACCTAACAATGTAAAGGGTGAGTTTATGAACATCTATCTCCTTTTCACATTCAAGAATCACATCTATTTTCAAATAGACACTTGAGGCTTAGAAAAGTGATGCGCAGCTTAGCTGCATGCAATACTGGGTCTAGGATCTAGTATCTAGACTTCTGGTGTTAAGGTCTTTTCTTCATGTGAAAAGTTCTTGATGTGCAAGGGCTGCTTTTTATATTGACCTAAGACATCATCTTCAGCCTCTCCTGTTTGCAGTGAAAGGGAGGAAAACGAGGGATTCTTTTTATGAAATACATTTAGCTTCTCTGTTAATTCTTCAAAGCATAACTCAGTTTTGCAAGAGACAAAAATGTAATTCTGCAGCATTCTGAGTTTTGTTCTTTTGTTAAAACACTCTAACCTCCAGCCTACTGAATTTAATTCTTTTGCTAAAGTACTTTTAATGGAAAAAGCATCCACGTATTTTATTGTATTTTCTATAAATGACAGTCAACCCAAAATTTCCATTTTTATAAAGTGGTGAATTATTCTTTGTTAATTTCAAGCCATTGACAAGCATGTAACGTCTCAACATTGTTTATTTTCTCTGCTGCCTTTGCATTAAAAAGGTTTTGTTCCTTGAGAACTTCATATGAGTATTTTGATCATATTCATGTCCCTTCCCCAAATCCTTTCAAGTCCACCCCCCATTCCCTACCCACCGAGCTTTGTGTCCTCATTTTTAAAACCAGAGTTCAACTTTTGCTACCCATATACTTGTGGATGAGGGTCCATCCCCAGGAGTGTGGTCGACCTACCAGGCGCCACGTCGTAAAGAAAACTAACCTTCCCTCTCCCAGCAGCCACCAGTGTTCAGCAGCCCCTCGGCCAGGAGATGAGCTTCATGCACAGCTCCCCCTCCGTGCTGGGCTTTTGTCTGGGTTGAGCTTGCGCAGGTCTTGGGTGTGCGGTCACAGCTGCTGTGAGTTTGTGTGTGCCACTGCCCTGTTGTGTTGCAGTGTCCAGGAAACACTAGTTTGTTGTGGTCACCCGCCACCTTCAGTTCTAACGTCTTTCTTCCCCCTTCTTCTGATGAAGTCTTAGAAGGAGGGTAAGACACAGGGGTCCCACTTGGGGCTGAGCACTCTGCAGTCCTGTTGCTGTATCCTGTGGGTCTCTGTTTGTCACCATGCACTGCAGGAAGAAGTTTCTCTGATGAGGGCTGAGAGATGCACTAATCTAAAGCTAAGGCATTAGGAGTCTGCTGTCCTGTACATGCACCTGTTCTCACCCCGTCTCTTCTCTGTCCTTTCCCTCCCACCCTGTCACCATTAAGGGCATTAGAAGAAGCTCTCAGATTGCTTTTGGAGTTTATTGTGGCTCCGAACTACGGACATGAGAAAAGCACCGTGTGACTCCTGTAACAGTCTTTGGTCACTCGCTCATGCGCGAGGATGTATGTGTGGTTCCCCTCCACCACCACCATGCCTGCACGTAGTTTTATGTCCCTTCCCTGTCCTTCAGTCAGGCTTGATCGAGTCAGTGCCCCCTTTTCTCCCAGTATTGTTGGAACACTTTATCACTCAACAGTTCACGGAAGGAAAGACATAAACTCCCATCACACTGAGTTCCACACATCTGCATCACCATGACACGGCACCTGGGACAGCATGATGTGGACACAGATAGGCTGTCTATGCAGCTGTTGAGAACATAGGAACCAGCTCACTGTGGTTAATGTGTTTAACCTAAAATAAGGAAGCTGATATAACCACCCGTATTTCTGATTTGTCTTGGAAATTTGGAGTCTCTGACAATACTGTGTGTTCACGCCTGAGTCTGTGTTCACATTGGCAGGCACTGAGCTCATCCTAGGGGGCATGAGTTCCCCTGCCCTTCAAAGGTCCTCCACTATGTCCAGCAATATCTATTGCCAACTTCCACTTATGGCTGCATCTGCCACGCTCTCTTCTCTGCTGGGAAACTGAAGGAGGCTGAGGTGTTTCCCAAGACTGAGGTAGAAGGCTTCCCTATGGGGGAATCTCTCTTTATGTTTAGAATTCTAGCCAAGTGCCCCTGGCCTTTCCCCTCCCTGGACCACTTTACCCTGGCTGCCTGCTGAAGAACTTGACCCTCTTACCCCACTGGATGTTCTCTGTCTCGATCATCCTCCTTAGAGTGGGGGAGTGTCACCGTCTGCTCTGTTTAGTGATGTGACAGCCCACTGCGTCCGTGTGTCCTTCCTGGGCCGTCTGTCTCCCATCCCAGCTCTGCAGCTCCTATTCCACGTCACAGCACCTTGACCTCAGCCAAATGCAACACCAGGCTCTGCCCTCCCTGGCACCTGGCAGAGCAGCTCTCTCCCTCCTCCTCCTCCACCTGTGCAAGGCAGGAGCTCGCCCATGTTCAGGGATCTTCTCTGCACAGACCCCAGGTCTGCAGATGCCCATTTTGACTTTCAAGACAGCACAAGGTCTTTATGTTATGTAGAACTTAAGAAGCAGACATGAAGCACGTTAAAAGGAAGAGCATCTTCGTACAGAGCTTCATGTTTTAGAATAGTTCAGGGTGATCGTAAACACCCCACAAGACGGTTCTCCTTAGGTTCAGAGATGGGTGAAATGTACATTTTTCTTTTCTTTCTGTTTTGCATGTGTATGTGTGTGGCATATACATGTGTTTGTGTGTATATGGGTGCGCCTTTGTGTAGGTGTGCTTGTATGTATGTGTTCATGCATGCAGAGGGCAGAGGTTGGCTTTGAGTCTTATCTTCAATTGCTCTCCACCGTATTTACTAAGGAAGGGTCTCTCACTGAACCAGAGCTCACCAATTCAGCCAGCTTTCACTGGAGCTCCCTTCCTCTGCTTCCTGAGTACTGGAATTATAGTCAGGCCACCATATAACGCATTCTGGGGACCCAAAATCCAGGCTTCAGGCATACCTGGTGTTCTGGTCACCTATACATTGCTGTGATACAACACTGACCAAAACCAACTTGGGGGAGGAAAGGGTTTATTTGGTTTCTAGATTGTAGTCCATTATTGAGAAGCATCAGGGTAGGAGCTCAAGCAGGAACCTGGAGCCAGGAGCTGGAGCAGAGACCACGCAGGAACACTGCACCCTGGCGTGCTCCCCCTGGTTTGCTTTTCTACATAGCCCAGGCCACCTGCCCAGGGATGGCACTACTCACACTGGACTGGGCCCTCTTGCATCAATTAGCAAGCAAGAAAATGTCCCCCAGACATGGCCACAGCCCAGTCCAGTGGAGGAAATTCCTTATTTGAGGCTCCCTCTTCCCAGGTGTCTCTAGTTTATCAGGGTGACAAAATCTACGCAGCACACCGGCAAGCACTGCGTCCACCTAGCATCTTCCCAGTCCTGTTTCCTAGTCTCTTGAACATTTCATTTTCTACATCAACCATACTATACATAATATTTTGCAACCACAAAACAATACTGACTGAAAATTTGAACTGGTGAGATAACTCGGTGGGTCAAGTGCTTGCCGTGCAAGCTTTGATCCCTGGACCCCATGTAAAGGTGGATGAAGAGAGGTGATTCCAGAAAGATGTCCTGTGACCTCCACAGAGCACCATGGCCAGAGCCCATCCCCGTATGCATCAGCATCTCACACACACTGGCATGTACACTAATAATAAAATACCTTTAGAAGAGTCACAAGTTGCCAGGCATGGTGGCTCATGCCTTTAATCCCAGCACTTGGGAGGCAGAGGCAGGCAGATCTCTTTGAGTTCAAGGCCAGCCTGGTCTACATAGTGAGTCCCAGGCCAGCTCGACAGGGAGACCCTGTCTCAAAAAGACCCCCCCCCCCAAAAAATCTCAAGTATGTTACATCATTCACTTGAAGGCTATTTTTTTTTTTTTTTTAAGATTTTGGGTTAGCCCAGTGGGGATAAAGCAAAGAGCCAAAGCAAGGGGACTCATTGCCTCTCCTTCCCTACAGCCCTGGTCACATCCTCACACACTGGCTGGAGCCTTGACTTGGTCAGTGCCTGGACTTGGCTGGACCGTCTCTTGCTCAGGACTTTCACACTCTCACTCTGGAACATTCTGCACAGCGGTCACAAACAGGTGCTTGGGTTCTTTGCTTTCTGCACTCCCCAAAGGTGGAGGGGTAAAGTCCAGGGGCCTGGAAGGTGATGGGACTAAGAGACAGGGTGGGATGCCTGCCCGCAGGGCTGTGAGGGTTAGGGCCCTGGTGGGCTGTCAGGTGTACATTTTGTCTAAAGACAGTATTCAGCTGGGATTTAGTAGGTGTCGTCAGGAACAGAGATCCAGATTAATCGTATTTCATGATTTTCCAAGTCACATTCAGATGCAGCAGTATGTGTGGCCCCTGTCCCAGTGCCTGCCAGGAGACTTTGGAGTCATTTAGCTTCTAGTGTTCATTTCAAGACTGTAGGGAGACAGAAAGTCTGCTTGACAGAACGAGGCAGCTCCATGCCAACGACAAGGGTGGCTTCTTCCCACCATTCGTATTTGGAGCAGAGCCTGGTGATCTGCTCCACCGCTGGGACCCAGGCTGGCCTTCCAGCTCCTGGGCAAACAGGAATTCCTCTTAGGTTTGTATGGTACAGGATCATCTAATACATGGAGGTTTGGACAAGAGTGCCTAGAGATGGAGCAGTCCCCCAGGGTTCTGGTCCTCAAAGGAATCTAAAATATAATTTGAAAGAGATGGTGTTTTAAATACACTGCACAGTTGCAACCCATAAACCATTCTGTTTGAACAGATACTTAACCAGCTCATGACTCTGAGTTTGTTTAGAAAGATTGCCTAGGAGAAGCTGTCAGAAAATGTTTTTCTGAAACATTTGCCCTATTTCTGAGATCCCTGGATCTGTATTTCCCCATCTCTGGTCTTTCCTTATCTGGGGGTACTGAGCTGTCAGGACTCAGGGGTCATACCTAAGAATAGAAAGGTGAAACCCCCTGGGAGAGGGCGACTTCCTCCTGGTGGTGGAGCCTGTCAGTCTGCAGTTCCCCTTCCCTGCCACCCCAGCCCCACACCTTTCACCCTTCCTTACGGTGCTGGGAGTAGAGGTAATGGTGGAGAGTTTGTACAATAACGAGAAATCCCTGGATCCCCTTGGCTTCTTGTTCCACATCTCTGTGAAAGCTGAGATTGAACCTGATGTGCTCCATGAGTTTTGTTCCTACTTGCTGCAGAAATCCCATGACAATGTGGACACGGTCCCCAGGGGACCGCACCCCTTGAAGCCAGAAGCTCTGTCTTTCCCTCAGCCCCAGTGACTAACGCCCTGCCTGGCTCATTAGTGGCATTGAAGTATTTGTAGAACGGGTGAATGATGACACATTAGTCAGGCTTTAAAAGACATTTACAGAAGACTAGCAGGTGAGGACAAAGGCCTGAGTGGAACACAGAACTGAAATCTCCTGGGACCTTCAGGCAGAGGTGGGTCCCATGGGCTTCTGGTCTCTGCACCTTCTGAGTCTCCTCCCGAGTCTGATTCTTCCTCCGGCCAGTCCTGCCTCTAACATAAGGCTCAGTCCCCAGCTCTTCCTTAAAATGGCTCAAGACTGCGTCTAATTAAACTGATTAGGCTGCACACCGAATCCAGCAGTGGGGCACTTGAAACGAGTTATTGATTGGTTCTTTCCATATTTCAGACTCATCTTTGAAGTTCAGGCGAGTCCAGCCAAGCTCCCTGGGAGTTTAGGGGCTGGCTTGCTCTCCTTCAAAACAGAGAGTTTTTACCACGGAGCAAGACACTAGAAGCTGGCTACACTGGGCTCTGTGTCCTTCCCCCAAGTTTGTGTCTGATTAAAGCCTGCAAATATTGCCTTGTTTGAGAGAAGAGTCCTAGTAGTTGGAGTTAAGGGTCATCAAATGACAGTGACATGTGTCAGGTGGGCCCTAAATTCCATGGCCGGGGTCCTTAGAAGAGAAGGGAATAGCTGTGAAGGCTAAGGCACAGATTGGAGCTGTGTGCCCATAGAGTGGGAAGGCTTGCCAGTGGCCAGCACTATCTGGGCAAGGCAGGGAACACAATTTGCCCCCAGAACTTCTGGAAAAAGCATTGACACCTGCAGTTTTTGCACTCTGGCTCCAGAAATGGGAGTATGTCAATCTCTATCAATTTAAGCTGCATGTTGGTGGTGATTTTTTTATGGCAGACCTAGAAACTTATACTTGCTGCCTACAGACACCAAAGATGGATGGTTCTGATCCGGAGTATCATCCCAGGACTCAGGTGACTGCCAAGAGACCAGGTTGGCATTTGTATGTACTTTAATCTGTATCTATTTCACTTTCAAGCTAGACCACATGGAACGCAGCTGTGCCATAGGTTTCTTTGGCTATGTCTCCTTTAACAGACCATGTTGAGGTTGGGCATGGTGGCACACACCGGTAATCCCAGGCCTTGTGAAGTATAGTTAGGTGGGTTCAAAGTTCAAGGCCATTCTTGGCTACATAGCAAGTTGGAGGGCCAACTTGGGCTATATGAGACCCTGTGTCAAAACCACAACAACAAAACCAGACAATATTGACTTTATGCCAAATATTTCATTGAGGCAGAGAAGACAGGAAGAGCTGAAGGACAGGGGCATCTATGTGGCAGCGGGGACGCAGCTAGTGGTAGGTGAACAAGGTTGAATGAGGATGTTTCTCGTCTGTGCACACTGCTCCTGAGACTCAGAAATTTGACTTTGTTCAGCCCAGACTGCAGGTATTACTATGTCCTTGGAGTTACAGTGCCTTTTCTCTGAAGCCAGGTCTGATGATGGCTGGGTTAACCCACGAGGTTGAGTGAGGCAGAAGCCCACCATGCACACTTTGGAAACAGGGCTGTGCTTCCATCTCTCTCCAGCTCTTCTGTCTTTCCTTGAGAACAGGAAACAGCTCATCTCTGTGCTGATTCTTACAAGTGTGTTATTTTTCCAGCTCATTAGCAGCATTTGTTTTCTTGTCTCCAGCCCACAGCAGCCCTGACAGAGGCGAAGAGGAAGCTGGACTGGTTTCCCGGAGGCTGGCAGCCTGTGTGCAGACTGCCAGGGAAGCAGGCCAATGTGCCAAGCGCCGGCCAAACGTGGGTACTGCAGTCACCTGGCTTCTGTTTTCAGTGGTGCTTTTATGAGTGGTGAGGGCTGGAGGACACATTCA
>NW_008352134.1:299969-305151 GCF_000622305.1 Nannospalax galili
CCTCTCTCCTTTTCCTTCTTTCTTTAGCTAAAGGATAAATTACTACAAATTAGACAACTTGCTCCTCCACTGAACTGCAATCACAGCACCCTTTGCATGCACTGTAAGTACAGACGCCAAGAATGGCATCCTAAGCCCAAGTCCATCCTCTGCTACACAGCAAGTTCAAACGCAAATAAACCCCAAGAAAGTGTCATTAATTTGTTCAATCTTATTACATGCAAAATAGGCTTGGTTAAGAATTGAAAACGAGGCAGATGTGGTAGTACAGATCTGTCACCTCAGCACAGGGTAGGTTGAGGCAGGAGGACTGTCAGCTTCAGTCCAGCCCTGGCTGCCTGGCAAGAAACTGTCTTACCAAAGGTCAACATTGTAAAACAAATGAAAAACCACTTTAGCCTTCCAAACAGAATAAAGAACAGTCAGTCCATCAAGGAGCAATTCGCGTTATCTTGTGCGGCTAGCTGCTCTGGTGTGGCGTGCAGTACTGAGGAGTCATAGTGCATAGTGACACGTCAAGTTGGGCTGTTTCCGTGACCGGCCACAACAGCTGCCCCCAGTATCTTGTGACTTTCATGGTGCTGTGTGTTTCACAAAGCCCCCAGGCGGGTCCTGGCCCTTCTGGTCAGTCTCCACGGCTCCCCTGTGAGCTTTGCTCCTGTCAGTCATCTCCTTATTTTCAAAGATACTGTCTTTTCATTTTTTTTTTTTTTGAGACATGTACCCCAGGATGACCTCAAATTCACTATATAACTGAGAATGACCCTGAACTCTGAACCCTCCTAAGTCCACTTCCCAAACGCAGGGATTAAAGGAGTGCGCCACCAAACCTGCTGTTTTTCTTTGTTGTTACGGGGCAGAGAACCTCATCAAATACTAAACGTTCCTCTGGGAAACCTGTGGGAACCTGAGACGGTTATATTACAAGTCTGAGTTGCCTTGTGTTTGCCTTTAAAACAGCTTAGCTTTTTTTACACACTGTAATGTCTTGAAGAGCCGCTGATGGAGGTTCTAAGAAGGTATCTCCAGGGCTTTGAAGTAAGAAAGCCATCAGGTCCTTTCCAGTGACAGTTTCCTTTTGGCCATAGGGTGCTACCTTTGCGTGACTTAATAATGGCAGAATTTCCTGGATGAGGTTAACTTGGAAGTCACAGGCAGGTGGCTAAGTGACCTCCGAGAAGACTCTGAACCTGTCTGGGCCCTTTCATTGTCTGGGAAATGAAGTGCTTGCTGCCTTATGTGATTGCTAAGGCTCTGGGGCTAAGAAACGCTACTGCCTGTGACTTGAGTTATTCCCAGGGCTATTATTAATAAAAATAATAGCTTCCATTTACTGAGCACAAGCTCCAGGCTGGGAACTGCACAGGGTCTCCCCAGCAGTCCCTGTTCTGCCTAACCATCTGCTGTAATATGGCTTTTTCCTCCATGCATAACATGATCGCCATCTTGGAACAGAGATTACCTTGGCCTGGTAACCATGGCAACTAATTGAGTAGCGTTGTACAATAATAGCAAGGCCTGAGGAAAGGGTAGAAGAGCTGCCAACACCCCATAGGAGGAGGAGGGGAGGGTCTCAGGCCCCTCACTGGGACTCCAGCCCCGATTCCCTCTGTTCCCCCTGGCTCTCCCCAGGACTAAAGGAAGGAAAATGTTAACTGAAAGGGGGATGTCATGATGAGCTTCCATGAGCTCGTTCCTGAAGAGCTGGGACCTTGTAGGGACTTTGTAGCAGTTTAGGGGTCAACCTCACTCTGCAAATAGCCCATGCCCCACGCTGTATGAGTAAGTCCAATAAATTCACTGATTGGCCAAGTTGAACTGTGGTGGAACCCTTGCTTTGACCTTTCATCGGTGTCTGGGATGAGTAGATGTTTGTTTCTGTCTCCTCAGAGAAAGGTAACACACCACCACAGCACCGTGCCTAGGGATGAAGACACTGTCCCAGTAATCCCCATTCGGAGTGGGAGAGCACCGAGGTGGACAGAAGCTGGCGGACAGACCATCCTCCCTTCCGGACGCTCTGTGTTGTAAACTGCATTCTAGCTTATGTTCAACTCGTCAAATGGGATTTAAATTAATGAGATTTTGCTGAACTTGGGACCATCTCTCTCCTAACGTCTTCCCATCCATCCTGCTAATTAGTCTTATAGTTTAGGCGCAAAGATGTTTCCTTGCTCAACTTACAAGGATAGGGGATGACAGGAAGGCTAGGTGCCTGCTGTGCTGATGCTGGCCTATCCTTCATTTGCAGCTACATTCTTTTGTGTTAGACAGGAAGGAACGCCGATGCTCTCACTCTGTGGCTCACAGGATCACCTTGCTCCATACCCTAACAGAACGGCGTCCAGTTTCCCGTGTGTTCCTTAACGCACAAAGAGACTGACTTTTCTGTTCCTGCCTCCCAACAGGAACTCCTAGGTAAGTAACTGCACTTCTGGGCGTCTACTTAATGTCCCTTTCTTCCTCATAAAAGGGAAAAGGAGGCTACATTATCGGTGTGGGTGGTCCATTACCCACTTTTTCAGTGAAGGGAAATACCCTGCCGGTTTCCCTCCTTAGATGGCTGCACAGTCTCCAGCCACTGCGCTCTCTGGGTCGCACCCGCTTTGTTTCCCTCTCTCTTTGCTTGCTTTCTCCTCCTCGTTCCCTCCCACTCATGTTTAAAGTGCTGGCACCTCTGCTAACATCCTAGAGAGAGCTTTTCATTGTCCCTTCCTGCAGCCTCCAGAGCAGCATCTTGTGGGAGGTGGGGTGGCTTTTGCCAGGTTGATGCAGGGCAATCAGAAGCCTCCAGGAGACTCAACGTGAAGGAGTGGGTGTTGCCTTGGAGATTTCTTTACCATTCTGAGTTCCTTGGAGTCCTATTGCAAAGAACTCCTGTGACAAGTTCTTTGGATTCTTTTTTTCATTTTAACAAAAAGAAAAAGGAAGAAAGAGCCCCCACATTGTACTGGAGCATAAATTAAGCAAGATACACACGAGTTCCTGGGCTAAGAGCTGTCATCCTCGCTCCTTACTGATGATGCTTTCTTTTATGCCTTTGTTAACCTCATCCCATGGGAGAAAAGTTGACAATGGCTGGTGCTGTGGTTGGTTTTGTATCTCCTGAAACATTCCAAAAGCACCTTGGGTTTTATAATCTGTGGGCAGGAATTAACAAGCAAACAATCCAAAGTGTGAGGACAGTAAGCGCCCTTTAGATGCCAGACATCCTGACCAATCTCTGGGTGTAATCATTTACGTTAATCCTAACAGTGAGTCTGTGCAGCAGGTGACAGTGGTTGGACCTCCTGTTTAGGTAAGTAGAAGGAGTTAGAGAGATTGCTACTGCATTGGAGAAGGCAATATGACAATATTGAACGTTGGATCTCTGCAATTTCACCATCACTATCCCTGTACCAATTTGAAGCCCCTCTCTCTCTCCTTCTCTCTCTCTCTCTCTCTCTCTCTCTCTCTCCCTCCCCCTCCCTCCCTCTCAGCTTGTGGTAAGAGGCTAACTGTGACTGTCATCAGCAGGAGGGAGCAATTCGGTGCAGCTCTGGGAAACTGAGGCGTTGTAGACTGTAAACAGTTTAGCAATACTCAGTGAAGATGAACTGTGGGTTCCCCGTGAATCAACCCATCCCTGCCCTTTCTGTATGCTTCATAGAAAACCCAGGACATCGCACACCAAGAGGGAGACATAGCTACAAATGTCTACAGCATCTCTGTTGCTATGGTGAAATGGAAAGAACTGAAATGTCCTTTCATCTGTGCATGGACTAATAACTTTGACCACATTACACAGAGCAATCCTATATGACAGCTGTATGTGAGCTAGCTCTATGTGTGTCAACACGGGTAAAACAAAAATGTTGTACTGAAAAAACAAATGATAACAGAGTGAGAACTTTGAAAATCACATTGACTATGTCTTAGCTATGAGCATAGATGCCATAGGGAGCAGGAGGCGTTGGTCAGTTGTTGCTGTGACTGGATGCTGGACCAGAATCAACTGCAAATGGGACTCAGTGGGATGAAGATGAAGGAAGAGGAGCAGGAAGAGGAAAACGAGGAGGAGGAGAGGGAGGATGAAGCCTGAAGTCAGGGGATGTGGGAGAGGACTGTGGAGATGGGAGGAGGAATATGGTATTTGGGGTGGATATGATGTAAATACATCATATCCATGTATGAAACTACCCAAGAATAAATAGTTAAAAAGAATGAACGGCTCTGCTTCCCTGGGCCTGCATGACTCCCCCAGGCCTTTCTCCTACCGGCAGGCCTCTCTCTCCAGGGTAAGTATAACGCGCCCTCTGCACCTTGACTCCCCGAGCCTTGGTCACCCTCCCATCCCCCCTGCTGGTCTCTCCTCCTAGCCTGGGTCCTGTCTCATTCCTTGTCTTGGCACCCCAGACACCTAGGGAACCATCACTGCTTCCTGATCCTGTGCATCCAGACCAACTCAGTTCCTTCTTGGGTCCACAGGAGTACTCTGGGCCTGGCCCCACCCTCACCTCCCTCTACTTCGCTGGGCCTGCAGGATCCACCAGCCTCTTTCCTGGACACTGGGCTGAACTTTCCTCTTCCTGGTCCTTTGCATCCAGACCAACACAGCTCCTCAGTGCAGTCCCCAGGAGTCCTTGGGGCCGCTTCCTGCCCCATCTGCCTTTGCATCTCTGGGTGGCACCGCCACCAGCTGCCCTAGACCAGCATCTTTCCTGGGCCCGGCTCCCAAGCCAGTCCAACCCCCAAATTCCTGAGGCCAAAATCTTTCCTGGAGGGATCCAGACCTTAGGAGAAAGCCTGAGAGCATCTGATCATCATCTGACTTGGGCCTCTGTGGGAACTCCTGAAGACAAAAGCAATCTGGCCACTCCCATATAAAATCAAAAGAGAACTAGAAGCTTAGAGGAACCAGCTTTTCATGCCCAAAAAGTAAAACACAAAGGCACATAAAGTTTAGAAAAAGAAGCAGACCTAAACCTGAAGGCTTGAGTCTCACACAAGAATCAGAAACTACAAAAGAAATTCACGTGTCAAAATTGCAGAGAAAAAATAATGACATGAAAAACCAAAATAACATATCCCCACCAAACACCAATAGTCTTCTAGAGGAGTACAGTGGGAACCCCCTAGAGATAATTCAGGACATGGAACTCAAAAGAACAATTATAAACATGATAAAAGAATTCAGTGAATT
>NW_008352134.1:307525-308330 GCF_000622305.1 Nannospalax galili
GACAAGAACCACACAGTCAACTCAATAAATGCAGAGAAGGCCTTTGACAAAATTCAACATGCATTTATGTTCAAAGTCCTAGAGGGAATTGGACTGGAGGGAACATACCTCAACATAATTAAAGCCATATATACAAACCCACAGCCAACACCATTGTAAATGGAGAAAAACTGGAAGCATTCCCATTGAAATCAGGAACCAGACAGGGCTGTCCACCATTCCCACTCCTCTTTAACATAGGACCTGAAACTGTTGCAAGAGCAATAAGACAAGAGTAGGAAATTAAAGGAGTAATAATTGGAAAAGAAGAGTTCAAATTATCCCTTTTTGCAGATTATATGATATTATATCTAAGAGATGCCACAAATTCCACCAGAAAACTCTTAGAAATTATTAACAAATTCAGTAAAGTGGCAGGTTGCCAAATTAACCTACAAAAGTCTGTAGCCTTTCTATATACCAATAACAAGCAATCAGAGAAAGAGCACATGGAAACACTCCCCTTCACAATAGACGCAAAAAAATAAAATAAAATATCTCGGAATAAACCTGACCAAAGATATTAAAGAGCTCTACAATGAAAATTTTAAATCATTAAAGAAAGACATTGAGAAGACATCAGAAGATGGAAGGACCTCCCATGCTCATGTATTGGAAGAATTAATATTGTGAAAACGACCATCCTACCAAAAGCCATTTATAGATTCAATGCAATGCCAATCAAAATTCCCATGACACTTTTCACAGAATTGGAGAAAACTATCCTAAGATTCATATGGAAGCAGAAAAGCCCTCAGATAGCCAA
>NW_008352134.1:309379-310937 GCF_000622305.1 Nannospalax galili
TTGCAGGTAAATGGATGGAACTAGAAACTGTTAGACTAAGTGAAGCCCTAATACAAACTCAGAAAAAAATAGACATATGTTCTCCCTCATATGTGGATCCTAGAACCAAAGCCTGATAAGTGAGTATGTATCCAGACATAACTACAGGAACCAGGATAATGGAAAGGAAACAGGGAGGAAAAAAAGAACCTGAAAGAGAAGAACAGTAGGAAAAAGGTGTTAATAAGGGAGATATGGATAAAAATTGGGTAAGTTTGAGGGAGGGGGGAGGGAAGGGTATACAAGAAACCTAGGGGATAACGGGAAAGAAGGAGCTCAAGAGAGGTAGGACCATAGGAGAAGGGTATTATTAAGGGAGAAAGAGGAGAAATGGGGGCATCTTAAGTGGGAAAACCATGGTGGAGGAGTGAGACAATGTGAGAAATAAATAATGCCTCACTAGTTTTGAAAACCAGAGGGAACCATATTACTCCTACACCCTACTGACAAATTATACATAGCAGATCAAGAAATATATGTCTAGGTAAGCTTTATCTGAGAACAACTGGTCTTTGCCCAAGATTTATCTACATGACACACAGTAATTAAAAATACCAGACTGGTGGAACTAACCTTCTTGGGTGTTTAACAGACATACTTTGAAACCTATACTAATTTAGTCAGAGGGACATAAAGGACAGTTTTTGCTCCTTGCCCTCCTAGGTCGACTAGTTCCAGGGGAGGGAACTATGAGCATCTCTCAAAATGGCCTGTAATTGTGGTGGGTCACTTGTCCTCTTGATCAAAGAGGCTGAGGAGACCCCACGAGGTGGACTTGAACCAGTGTCTAGTCTACAAAGAGGAGGGTCAACACAGAGGAATCACTTCCTCCATGCTTCCAATCGAAGCCAACCATGGTCAAACAGGACCTTTGACTTATCTTCACATAGACGGAACTGGTAAAAGAAAGGAGCCAGGGGCTCCTCCCAAGCCCATGTAAACCCTGAGGAACAGATCCTCAAACGACCTTAAGAGTAAAAATAAATCAGTTCATCTAGGCCAACTGTATGGTCTTAAACACCCAAAAGGGAAGTATAACCAAAGATTAAAGGCACCAATAAAATTTTTTAAGAGTCCATATGCATAGCTAAAGGCTACATAAGAAGCAACAATGCCAGACAAACAATACTTTCTATTGAGTTGTTGGCCAGGATGGCCTAAGGGATTCCCAGACAGTAACCCAGCATAGAACTGAGAAAATGAACAGCAGACCCCAATCTTATCTAAAGGAATATTGACAACTGATTACCGCTAGATGAGGATCAGCTGACCCTCCTACAACAAAGACCTCTAGATAGGCTGACTAGATTCACCAGATGGACAAGTAGTGGGGAATGGCTGGGGGTGCCAACAGCACAGCAGACAGTAGCAGAGATGACACAGTATAAGGGCTCTAGTGGGAGTAGGGAGGCTATGGGAGGGTGCCATCTGGGAAGTGGGTGTATAGTTGAATAAGATGGTTTGGAATGTTCTGTGTGATACACACACACACACACACACACACACACACGCAAACAAA
>NW_008352134.1:311242-324805 GCF_000622305.1 Nannospalax galili
GAGTGTAGGTCCATCTCGTGGAGTCTGGTCAACATACCCGGTGTTACCCCTTTAAAGAAAACATTTTCCCTCTCCCAGGAGATATCAAGTGCTCTGGAGTGTGTTACTGAATATGTTAAAGCTGTAGTGCAAAGCTTCTAATCATGTAGTTATTAAAATTTTTAAAAAATATATGATTAAAAAATAATAATTCTTCAAAACAAAAAAATTGCTCCTTAATAATTAGTAGATGTGAAAAGCATTATCATTGAAATCTACTTGATGACTTTATATCCATGTTCAGATGCCAAGGAGCTCAGAAAGTAACTGACTGTGACTAGTAATAATCTGATATATAGAGATTAGAAATGCACGTGCAAACATCTTAACGTCAATTGAATTAAAAGTGACTTTTTCTGTATGAAACTGTGTATTTTAATAATGAAATGGAGATCTTTTTTAAAAGTTAAAACCTCATTTAATTTTATGTTTTATAGGGTTTATACTGAGTACAATATTGTATAACTGTAATAATTCAACTGTAAACCTAAAAATTTATAGCCAATTTTGAAAGAGATGCATCTTAGCTCAGGAAATTGTTATTGAATATGTCAATGATGTTATAATGAAATGCTTCTTCTATGTGTGTGGTTATTAAATAAATAATTAAGAAAAAATGAATGTCAGGCAAGAAGTGTTTACCTTGTCTTACTGTGAGAAGATACAGTCCGTGGTGGGGAACATACAGCTCCAGGTGCAGGAGCCTCTACAGCTGGGAAGCAGGAAGCAGAGAGGAAGTGTGTCCAGGTTACACATCCTCAAGGCCCAGCCCCCCAACCCCCATGAACCACTTCCTCCAGCGAGTCTCTAAGCTTCCAAAACAGTGCCACCCTCCGTGGATCAAGCGTTCAACTACATGAGTCTGTGGGGACATTTCATACATACTTGAATGAGAAATGAATTCTCCCCAGGAATACCCGTATTTGAACACTTGGTCCCCAGATGGTGATGCTATACGGGGAGGTTATGGAACTTTTAGGACATGCAGCCTTGCTAGAGGAAGTATCCCAGTAGGGTAGGCTTTGTCGGTTCGTAATCTGTACCATTGCCTCCCCTGCCAGACTCTCCTGGATCTGTAACCAAAATAAACTCTTTTTCCATAAGTTACTTTTGGTCGTGGTGTTTTATCACAGTGAAGAAAAGTAATTCATATAAAACTCAAGCCACAGTAGAGGTACTCAGCTCCTTGAGGATTCTTTTGTCAGAGAGAGCAAGAGAATGCAAGGGCGAGAGAGAGAGAGAGAGAGAGAGAGAGAGAGAGAGAGAGAGAGGGGAGAAAGAAGAGGGAGGGAGGGAGAGAGAGAAGAGAGAAATACGGACTGGGACATGGTGGTTGTCTATCATACTTCTAATATTGCAATTTTTCCAAGTAGAAATTCAAGTTGAAAGTATGAGAAAATGTTAGATTAGCACACCCTCATGAGAGACAAACGATTTCCTTCCAGTTTGTGCTTTCTGAAGTGCAGACGTCTATAACTACATTAGTCAAGTAACAAAGGAGAATCTGTACCTGAAGGGTTTGCCTAGGCGGTCGTGTGATTGTCTGTGATCTCCTGGACCCCAGCTGTGGGCAGCTTGTTCCAGCAGCTCCAGAGGATGGCAGGCAGATGGCTAGTGTGCAAGCAGGTGGTCAAGACTCTCGGCATCCGCGGGACCTTCCATCCGTGTCTTCACCCCTGTGCCAGCCAGGACACTGCTCCACAGTCAATGGGTTAAAGATTTTCTCATCTGGCATTTTATTTTTACATTTTATTTATTATGTTTATTTTATGTGTATGAGTGTATTGCCTGCATGTATGTAAGTGCACGGGTGTCGTGCAATGCCACGGAGGTCAGAAGAGGGTGTCAGATGCCCTGGAGCCAGAGTTACATATGGTTGTTAGCTGCCATGCCTGCCATGTGGGTTCTGGGAATCGCACCCAGGTCCTCTGCAAGAGCAGTCGGTGATCTTAACTGCTGAGCCATTGCTGCAGTCCGTTTCTCATCTGACTTTAAACAGTGAAGGTTTTCATCTCCGTCTGACTTCAAGTCTCATCGAAGTGTGGTTCTCCTCTCTTCTCATTCTGTGTGAAGCTCTTGAGCAAGACTGCGCCGTTTGGAGCGAGAGCATCTTTGACTTCCCAGAAACCACCAAGCAGGGTGTCTTGTGGTTCTGACACTAAACGCCCAGTATTCTCCCTCCTCTGTGGTCAGTGAGCACGCTCATTAGTAAAGCTCTGTGTCCCTAGGGTCTGCTTCCCACCAGGCATTTCACCCTGAACTCTCGTCATTTTCCACATATCTCATATGTCCATTCCTGGCAGGACTTGGCCCCCTCCAATCCTCCCTACTTCCCCTCTGCTCCTTCCCTTTTCCTAGGCCTCCTCCTCCCCCTCCTTCCCTTCCACCCTATGCTCTACTGCACCTCACTCCCAGAGGCCCGACTGAAGTGTCCCAGAAGTTCATCCTGCCTCCAGTCTGGGTATGTGAACCACACAATCCTCACTGCTGATCACTGTTACTTTTTCCAGACAAAGACATTATGTGGTGGTTTGAATGAGAATAGTTCCCCATAAGCCCAGGTCCTTGAACACTAGCTCAGCTGGTGGCACTGTTTTTGGAGTGTTGTGGAACCTTCAGGAGGTGTGGTCTTGCTGGAGGAAGCATGCTGCTGGGGGTGGGCTTTGAGAGGTCATAGCCTTGCCAATTTCCAGTCCACTTTCTCTGGGCTGAGTTTCCTGTTGAAGATGTGAGCTCTCGGTGTTGAGCTCCTGTCCATTTCTGTCGCTGCCTACTGCCATGCCTCCTCGTTGTGACCAACTCTTAAAACTAACTCTTCCCTCTAAAAGTAACTATACATTCAAATGTCACAGACGTTTTACCTTAAGCACAAAAATAGTACTTTCAGGGCTCTGAGCAGCCTTGAATTCATGGTGTGACCTCGGAAAGTCAAATGGCTTGATTAAGTAGGGACAGCAGGCCTTGTTTAGTGCCAGGGATCACGAGGATCTTGTGTTTGTGGAAAAACTGAGATGCCCAGAGAAGGAACGGAAATGTCAAGCGTGGCTGTAACCGTCATTGTCAGGTGTATGGAGGCCACTGATATCCCCACAGTCTGTGGAAGCCAGGTGGGGTGAGGCTCTCCAGGGCATCTCAAAGTAGCCATCCTCTTCCCTTTGAAAGTCTACTTCTTAGGAATCCCTCAGAGTGGGGCTGGTGGGATGGCTCTGCTGGTAAAGTGCTTATCACACAGACATGAGGTCATGGACACCCACATAACAAAGCCAGGCATGTAGTGTGTGCCTGGAATCCTAGTGCTGTGGACGCAAAGACAGAAGGATCACTGGGGCTCACTGACCAGCCAGCCTCGCCCAGTCAGTGAGCCCCAGGCTCTAGTGAGAGACCCTGTCTCAAAAGACAATGTGGTTGACCTCTGACTTCTGCCCACATGCACACACACATGCATGGTATACAGAGGAACAGAGAGATCATCAGAGGGCATCTTTTAGTTATATGCACAGTGGGGCAACATTTCTCTTCTCTTTGACATAAACAAGATAAAACTGAGTTTATTCATAGAGCATGCATGCTTTGAGGTGTTTGCCAGGAAAGCACGTCTTCCTAGTGAGTCTGTGATTCCTTTTTACTCATTTCCAAGTAATAATCTCCACAACAAAGTGAAAAACGAGGCAATAAACGTGTAATGCAATTGATTAAGTGGAAAAGGTTGCACCATCAGGGGAGTCTGAGCAGAACACTGGAGAGGGAAGAGGAGGGTAGTTCCAGAAAAAGCTGGAGAACTTTCCCAGCTGTTCTGCTCGGGGCAGTGATGAAGGCCAGGGCTTGCTGTTCCTGTGGCCCAGCTCTGCAGCAGACAGACTCCCAGGAAGCCCATCCTGGAGACCTGACAGACTTTATTTACCTTCAGTGGTCAGGTTTCCTGTTATCTTTGTTTAATGCAGTGTGAGCTGCTAGGAAGTCACCTGGGCTGGGATAGAGAAGTTAAAAAACTATAACGCTGGTACAATTTGGTCTCTACCTATCTTAAAAGTGCTGGAGTGAATTGTTTTTTGTTTTTTTTTTCCATTATACCTGATGAACTCGGGGCATACATGGTCTAGTTTATGTGCACCTTGGTCAATAACACACTATTGCTAGTACCGTGGCTGGAATTCTAGGGTAGAAACCCCAACTTTTGAGTCCTAAAGGATGAGGCTCAGTCCCATCCTTATGCCAGTTAAAGACAAAAAAGGCTAAATAAATAAATAAAAATGCAGAGAAAAGGAATTTATGGCTTCTCCCTGCCAGAGGGACAGATTAAGGGGTGTGATGACCCTCAGGTCTGGCTTTGGTGCACTGACATGAGCTTTAGGGTTCATAGGTGACCAGGAGCACCCAGCTCTGCCTAATGAAGCCGTCGTGGTCAAGGGGTGGTGGGACTGACCACTGCCTCAGTTCTGTTTTACAAGGTGGCTTGAAGAGGTCCCTGCTGCCTGAGGGGTATGAGCCTGTTCCCACAAGATGACTACTGTGACTCTGGGGAACAGCCTGACCAACCACCATGGATGACCTGACCATCTACGTTTCAGGATCAGGCTGTTGGCTCACCGAAAGCCAACAAAGTAGTTTTTGTTCCTTGTCATAAAGATATTAACCAGTTGGTCCTGTTGTGCCTGAAATCCAAGAGGACTTCAGCATTAGGTTCCTTGTGGCGGGGGTAGGAGGGGGGCCTCTTAAATGGAATGTAGTAAAAGCTAAGAGCTGGCAGCTTTGATTGATGGTTACTGTTGATTGTGAACCTGACAGGATCTGGACTCACCTAGGAGGCAGGGCGCTAAGGTCCCGGGAGCCACCCCCTTGTCCTTTAAGGGCAATAGCGCTCTCCTCACTAATAGTCAACAGGCTCCTGTCCTTGGCTTACTAAGAGTTGCCAGACTTCTTTGGACGTTGTTGATGCCGAGGCTTGAGGAGGGGAGAGTTTGCTCCCAGAATGCTACGAAGAAGACCAGACAGCTGTCCTTGGGATGCCAGAGAAGGTATAGCCTGGCTTTATGTGTCTACATACATGAAAGGAGGTCTGTTCCTGGGCCAGGTTCCATGGCCTTATCATATGTGAACTCTGTGTGAACTTCAAACACTGAACTTCCAATAGCAGCTCTCAGGAGGGCAGTGAAATTGTCCCCGAGCAGCATAGCAGGGGACCCCTGGTCTAACCTGTTTTTCATCATTGGTCAAGTGGGGGTGTGGGGAACTACACAGTAGCAGGGGCTGGGGAGCAGGGCCAGGCCTGTCTGTGAGGGGTTTTCTAGAATAGGTTCACTGAGGTGGGAAGGTCCATCCTAAATGTTGGTAACAACATCCAATGGACTGAGGTCCCAACTGAATAAAAAGAGAAAGCAGACAGAACAGCAGTGCTCATCTCTCTGCTTCCTGACTGGCTGCAGCCTGACCAGCTGCCCCGCCCCTGTCTGACTGGCCTTCCCAGCACAATGGGCTGTGTCCCTCCTTCCCTTCAGTTGATTTGGTCAAGTACTTGTCACAACAAGGAAAGAACTTCTGATACCAGTAAAAGAGACAAGACACAAAATGAAATCAGGGACTCCAGGCTTGTGTCTTGCTTTAAGTCCCCTTGTGGGTCCAAGAAAGTCAATGTTTTCTATAAAAGCAGCTTCTACTTAGTACTTCTGTGCAGTGAGAGCTGGAAGGTGCTATGCAGGGTGCTGGGGGAGAAAGGGCAGCCATGGTCTCACCCAGCACTGACACCAACTCTGACCTGCCAGGGGGAATGTGGCCTGACAGAGACAGGGATAAGCAACTGCTTTCTGATTAGACATGAGGCTGGCTCTACTGGAAAGATATCACACCTGGTAGTGTAGACCTAGTCAAAAGCCTGCATCTGAGGAGGTTACAGACCCCATAGGGGAGTCTAGTCTAAATGGTCATGTTGTCAAATCCCCCAATCTTTGGTCAAGGGGGAGGATGGAGCTACTTTATGAGACCCTTGCTCCGGCCAACCTGGACAGGTGCCAGAGTCCAGGCAAGACCAGGAATGACTCCTGAAATAAGGAAAACAGGCTGGGGGAGCTGTGTGGAGGAGGGGTTCTGCAGGTGACGGGCTCCACTGAGCAGAATTCACTTTGCAGAAGATCCATATGGGTTATACCTAGAATCCCTTTTCATGTCTTACCACTGAAGCTAAAATCTGCACTGCTACCAGCTCTGCTGAGAATACAGGAGTGCAAAATTGAGTGGAAGAAACAGGTTGACTCAAGGCAGGCCCTGTGGGAAGACAGGGGAGCCCGTCCTCTGCTGAGTCTCAACTTTCCAGGACAGAGTGGTGGTAACGTGTGAGTGAAGGCTCTGCGTGTGGTCATTTCTGCCATGTCTCCTGTTGAGATGTTCTATCCCCCTCCCCTCACATTCCAGTCAGTTTTGTATTCTCTTACGATATTTTAAAATACCGACTGGAATGTATGTTGCTATCTATAGGAGACAAGCCAAAAGGCTGTAAAAGACTCAACCCTTGTACTCTGGGGCTCTCTTTTTGAGAACGATCTGAGAGCCTGCTCTGGTACGTACACACTCACAAATCAGCTGCTTCCTGCATAACAAAGCCGTGGAGTCCTGGTTTCTGTTCAGAGTGCCAATCGCAGAGTGGTTGACCACAGGAAATGCCCGTGGGGTTGTGTCTTCGTCTCCGAGGGACAATTCTTTCTTGGAATCTTCAGAAGTGCATTGAGCTGGGTCTGACAGCACAGGCTTTTAGTCCCAGCCATGTAAGGCTGCTGAGGCAGGGGGATTGCAAATTTCAGGCATGCCTGGGCTACAAAGTCAGTTTGAGGTCAGCTTGGACAGCTTAGTGAGACCCTGTCCCCTCCCCCTAAAGGGGAGCTGGGAGTCATGCCTCAGTGGCACAGTGCTTGAGGCTCTGGGTTCAATCTCCAGTATTGCTAAATAAATAAGTGAACACATAAGTATAAAATTTTTACCAAATGAAACCTGGTCCATTAACCCAGGTCTATAATCCCAGCTACTTGGAAGGCTGGAACAGGAGTTTGGCATATTGAAGGGCAGCTTGGACCACTTAATTTGTTCAAGGCCAACCTGGACAACTTAGTAACACTCATCTCAAACGGAAAATACGAAAAGGGCTGGGGGTACAGGTCCGGAGTAGAGTTCTTGCCTGCTATGTACAAGGCCTTGAGTTCTATCACCAATATCTCTGTCTCTGCCTCTGTCTCTCTCTCTCTCTCTCACACACACACAGACACACAGACGGACAGACAGACAGACACACACACACACACACACACACACACAGACACACACACACACACACACACACAGACACACACACACACACACACACACAGACACACACACACACACACACACACAGACACACACACACACACACACACATACACACACACAGAACCCATTGTACCTCAGACCTCCATCTCCTGGGACGCTATCTACGTTTTCTTTCCAAATAAACAGTACTTTCCTGCAGCCACCTCCTGTGAGTTGGGGAGAGAAGAGGACCTTACAGAGGTCTCTCTTTAGGACTTAGAATGCCATTGGATAGGGCTGGGTCCTTGAAACATCAGGGGAAATGGAGATAGCTTAGTGATCTAAAAAGTGCTTGCTGTGTGAGCATGAGGATCTTAGTTCTCTGTGCCAATCACCTATGTGAAACCTAGACGTGGTGGTGTGTGTTTGCAATCCCAACACAGGGAAGGCGGAAAAGGGTGGTTTCCCAGGGCTTGCTGGCCTAGACTAGCCTACTTGGTGAGCCTCAGGTTCAATGAGAAATCCTATCTCAAAAATCAAGGTGGAGCTTAAAACCTGTGGTTGACCTCTGGCCCCTGCAGGTACTCGTACATACTTACACGCAAACCTGTACATGCAAGAAAACTCACAAATTAAGAGTATATAGGGAGGGGATTGGGGAAGAGAGGCAACAGGAAATGCTTGCTGGTTCTGTTGTGGTTTGTGGTACCGGGGTTAATGTGAATTATTTTCCTCTCCCACTGCTGGACTGCATGCACCAACAAATACAGTTGTGACCTTCAGAGGGGGCCATGGAGCCCTGAGACCAGCAAATCAATGCATACCAAGCTGCCCTTAGAGAAGCCCACTCTTGTGAGAGCTTCTATATATAAAGAGCTTTGGTTACAGAATTCCTTTCCTTCTTTCCCTCATTACACAATTTGTTAGCAAAACTCACCTGTAGCACCAAGAGGGAAATGGAGTGGAGGGAAGAAAGTGTTAGCAAGAAATCTTCTTAACAAATGTGTATGTGCGCCCACAAAGACAAGATGAGGTCGTCGGCTCCACCGGAGCTGGAGTTACAGGTGGGTGTGCGTTGCCTGATAGAATTGCTGGGAATCAAACTCTGGTCCTCTGAAAGAACAGTATACATTCTTTACTGCTGAGCCACCTGGATAGCTCAAGCACCAAGTCTTTTCCCAGCTTAAAGGTCAGAAAATAATTATTGAGACTGTTTAGTCCAATAGGACTAGCCAGAACAAAGGACAAGATACATGTTTGGAGTCTGTTGATGGTGCTGTTTAAAAAAAAAAGTTTTCCTGACTAGTTGGGGAAACTTTTGTTTATGAAGAATCTGAAAAAAATCCCCTGGTTGTTTCATTCCTGGCTAATGCCACAGGCTTTTGTATATGTTAAATCTGGGTTTCTGTCTCAACTGCCACCTCAATTATGAACTAGGGAAAATGATCTCAAATTCTCTGAGCCTTGGGCTACTCATTCCTAAATTGCGGGCAAAAATTTAATACTGTGTAAGGGATTGTGAAACTATATGCTAAAAATAATCTTTTAGAGAGAATCGATGTGCAAATTAGTGAGTCATTAGTGAACACATCTTGTGTATAGCTGTTGATTTATGTTTCAGTAGTTTTTCTGGAAACATCTCCTCCCTGCCTCTACTCCACTATGGAGAGATGAGGCTGTCCTATGCGGGGGGGCGCAGTGGCACAGGTGTGTGCAGTCACCACACTGCCTGGGTAATTTTCTCCTAGCAAGTATTTACTGTGAGGCCCTGTGCCAAGCGCTATATTTAAGGGCCAAGAATCAGGGATGCACCACACACAGTTTTCTTCTAAAGGATCTTAAACTCTAGTGATGGAGACCTGATCCACAGCCAGAAATCCAAGCAGTGTGGCGTCTTCCAAGCAATGCAATTTGCTCATTAGCGTGAGAACTACATGGAGCAGCCTGGGTGGGGCTTCCCTTCCGGAGAAGGAAGAGGCTGTACTTCCTTCCTATTTATTTTCTATGATGTGTTTCCTTTATCCCTATTTTATTTAGTTATGCCTGTGTGTATATGCCTATGCGCACTTGTGTGGAGGTTAGAGACCAACTACCTTGTTACTTGAGGCAGCTTCTCATATCAGCCTAGAGCTCTCCAATTAGGCTAGACTAACTGGCAACTGGCAGGAGGGCCCTAGGGCCCCGCCTCCCTGACCCAGGAATTACCAGCCCATGCCACCATGCCTGGACTTACTCACCTGGGCTCTCGTGACCACACCTGACCTTGCTTACATGGCCCCAGGAATTACTAGTGCAAGCCGTGACACCTGGCATGTTTACACAGGCTCTAAGAGTTTACCTCGGGTTCTCCTCATGTTTACATGACATACACTGCAGACTGAGCCATCTCTCCAGTGCATCCTCCTTTAACCAGCCCTGTATACTCAACACTTAGCATAGGGCCCGGTTCATCATAAGTACACAGAGCTATGTGGGGGTTTAAGGAGTGTGTACATAACCAGCAGCATGCACAGCTTTTAGCAGTGGGGCTTCAGGGTCTCTGATCTTAACAGTAGATTATATGATTATGTGAGTAAAAGGCAGAAGGCAGCAGTCCTGGCTTCAACCCCAGATCCCTTTATAGGTGCTTTAGTTTCACTGGGTTTTGGTTTTGTAGATAGGTAGCCCAGGCTGGCCTGGAACTCATGGTCCTCCTGCTTCAGGCTACGAAGTTCCGAGATTACAGGTGTGCACCACCCTGCCTGGGTGAAGTTTGGTGGTTTTTTTCTAAGTAGGGGTTTAAGCTAAGTGACTTCCAACAATGTCTCCTTCGAAGGGGATTGATTAAGCCCTTAAACTCAGATGCTACCTCATCCTGTGGATAAAGATGCTGTAACTCACACAGGGTAAACAGTCCAGAAAAGACAGTGCTGAGGCTTTGACCCCATGATTCCTGTCTCTTAGAAAATGTTTCCACAGTGATCTCACCTTCTCACACATGAATATCGCCCATGTGGCAGGCACTCTGTCAAAGAAACCAGACAGAATGGCAGTAAATATGGAGACTTGATGCTTTGTCTGATGGAGGAAACAGCCATGTAAGGAAATCATTTCCACTGAACATTACACATGTAAAGGGAATCAGGGCCAAGATCTAGGAGGACCCAGACCTTAGAGAGCTGTCAGAGAAGGGGGCTGATTAGGAGGTTTTAAAGGGTCAGTAGGAATTGACAGTAGATAAAATTTCCAGGATGAAAACAAAAATCTATGATTATACTGCTGCTTTCAAAATAGAGTTTTATTCCAGTTTTCTCATGAGTACTGTGAGTTCTTTATGGCACACTGGCATTAACTGCAGTGGGAACAGTGGGAGGCAGATCATCACTAGACCCTGCATCAGTTCTGTGGATAATCATGGAGTTGGCTGAACTTGCTGTGATGCTCAGCTTTAATCATTGACTTGACACAAGTAGAATGGGTGGGGGAGAGGACAGTCTGCATTGGGGGCTGAGCTGCATTGGTTTGGCCTGGGAGCCTGTCTGTTAACTGATGTGGGAAGATCCAGCTCGAAGTAAGCGGGCCACTCCCTGGTTTGGGGCCCCGGACTGTGTAAGGGTGGAGACAGCTGGTCACACACAGGCACGGGGGCCACACAATGGGCCACGTGCACTCACTTCTTTGTGCTCCTGGCTGTGGTGGTGATGTGCTCAGCCTTTGAGGTCTTGACCCCTTGGCTCTCCACAATGATGGATTGTAACCTGCTATTCTTAAAAATTCAGCTTTTTAACATTAATTCTTTGATAATATCATGCACTGTTTTTTGAACATAGTTACTCTCCACTCTCTCCATACTTCTCCCAGATTCCTCCACCTCCCCACCCACCCCTCTACTTCATGTCTTTTTGTTATTACTTTTTTTGTAACCCACTGAATGTATGCTGCCCATACATTCCTGGGTGTTGGGCCATCTGCTGGAGCATGATCAAACTCCGAGTGGCCTCACCACTAACTCTTCCTCCCTTAAAAGCCATCAACTGTCCATAACTCCTTAGCTAAGGGCTCAAGAGCCCCCCACCCACCCATGCTGGGATGCTGACTGGCTTGACCTTGTGCAGGTCATGGTCAGGCAACCACAGCTGCTGGGGGTTCATGAGTGCAGTGGTCCTGGCCGTCAGGAAGGCACCTTTGATCACGTTGTTCCTGACCTCTGGCTCTTACAATCTTTCCACCTTCTCTTCTGGGACCTTCCCTGATCCTCAGAGGATGTGTGTGCCAGGTAGATGGCCCATGTGTGGCTGAGCACTCCACTGACACGCTCAGCATTTTGATCAGTTGTGAGCAACTGGAATTAGAGCCTAAGTTGTTTATCACAGCAGCAGAAATGAAATGAAAACACTTGCTCTACCAGCACCAAGGAGAAAGTAGGCCCTGTCACTCTGTGCCCCTAGGTAAGACCCCTGTGGCCTGATGAGTGCTATCACAATGGTACTGAACTTGGTTATCTGATCTGTTTCCTCTCCAGAGTCCAACTAGGCAACGCAATCACGTTTTCTATTTATGTCTTCACTTGGAAAAAGTAGATTGTGATGATTATTTCCAAACTATGGTAGAAATGTAAAGTTTGGTATACTGTAATATAACAAAGCCCAAAGTTGAGCATCATGACGGTTAAACATGGGCTGTTCCTCAGGAACAAGAAGAGAGATGGGCTAACAGGGCTGAGGGCTGTGTTCTGACAGCATCATGCTCTGAGCTACTTGCTGGCAGAGACAGATGTCACTTGGATTCCAAGGCACCATGTGTGGTGCTGCAGTCAGTCATGGTGCCTTAGAGCACAAGCCATTTATCTGTTCCCATTCCTAGCCTAACCCCAGGACTTCTGTTTGCCCAGATCTTCTGCCTCAGTTTCTCTTTCTTAGACGCAAACATCAAATATCACCAGAACATTGAGTTTTGTCACATACTCTGAGTTCTTGGGAAACAAAGTTCCCAGCGAGATCAGGGTATTATTAGAAGGCAGAGTTCTCACAAACAAAGAACATTCTCACTTGCTCCATAGCACTCTGAGGTGTAAAGGCAGAGAATCCCTGCTAACCCAGTGTGACCCAGAGCAGGACCATCCCACCTCCTGTTTCTCCTCCGCCTTCCCTCTGTCCTTCCATCTCTCCTCCCTTGCGTCTTATCAGAGTCTCGGAATTTATCCTATGCCTGTTTGTGTTTTCCCATCAGATGTGTTGGTGAACAGACCCAACTTCTTCCTAGGGTTTTCCGATCAATCCCCTCAATACATTTTTCTGAGGTGATGCAGCCTGGCAGAACAGGGACATCTCTAACACAGGCTAAGGAGGCCATCAGGTTGTTCTGCATGTTGTATTAGACATTTTAGTTTTCTCTGAGCAGAACTAGTTCCTGGGTAGAAAGTATTTCCCTCCCCTCAAGACATAAGGACCAGGAAAAGCGGCTTTCCATGAGGGATCGATGGCCAGCCCATGCATCTGCCTGTCCCCTGGGCATCATGATGAGTTTGGAAATGGATGTGAGGCCTTACCAATAAGCTATGATATCAGAACTTTAGTTAAAAATAGAAAACTACATGGAAATTAGTATGGAGGTCTCTCAAAGAACTAAAAATAGACCTACCCCGTGACCAAATTCTACCACTCCTGAATATTTACCCAAAAGACTCCAAGTGAACATGTCACAGAGATTCTTGCACAATTGATGTTTACTACAGCACTCTTCACAATCGCTAAGTTATAGGACGAACCTCGGTGTCCAGTACCAGAGGAATGGGTAAAGAAAACGTGGTAAGCATACAGAATGGAACGTTTGTCAGCTAGAAAGAAGAATGAAGTTATATCATTAACAGCAAAATGGGTGCAACTGGAGACACTCCGATCATGGGAGTTAAGCCAGTCTCAGAAAAATATGCATGCTTTGCCACATGCATAGGTCCTAGACCTTACAGCTAAATAAATAATGTGTGTGTGCATGACATGGTAATAGAAGATGAACCATCTAAGGAAACAAAGGGGATTAGTGGGGAGAGGAGAGAACGGATAGAGGTATTGCAGGGGATACGCTTGACTTACACATGACAATGGTCTGACATAACCTATTACAACACATCAAAAATGTGGTCAATAGGGCCGGGCGTGGTGGCGCACGCCTTTAATCCCAGCACTCGGGAGGCAGAGGCAGGCGGATCTCTGGGAGTTCAAGGCCAGCCTGGTCTACATAGTGAGTTCCAGGACAGCTGGGCCTACAGGGAGA
>NW_008352134.1:324868-330373 GCF_000622305.1 Nannospalax galili
AAAAACGTGGTAAATATGCGGAAGAGCCGTTCCTCCTCTGGTGGCTGAGCTCCGAAGATGCCAGTCTGGCTTTGTTGGTTGTGGTCGCTGCAGAGGAAGAGTATTTAAGAACAAAGCCTTTTGGAGAAAAAGTGGAGCAGAGACATGGGGTGTTGACAACTTTGCTTCCCTCCCAGCCAGAAGGGCAGGAGTCCATCCTGACCCCTGGGCTCACTTGCAGCTTCTCAGGGCCACAGAGCTCTGTCTAGATCTGCCCAGATCAACGCTGCTGTCAGCTGCCTCACTGATGCCTGCGTCGGCCCACACACCGCAGAGGCCCCACTGTTTACTGTTCCTCCCTATCACCAGCTCTTATTTATTCTTTGTCAACTTCATACATGCATACAATGTAGCCGGATCCTCTTTACCCCCAACTTTCCTTTCTTCCTGCCCTGGTGATTCCCCAGCACAGCCTCCCAGAGTCACGTCCTGTCCTGCTCTATTACACTGTGAACTACTGGGCCCTGTCTCAGCTCACTGAAATGTTGACTGCTGTTTTGCATGATCTTCTGCAAGTCTTCGAGTTAACGACAGTCTCAGCGCGTCCAAGAGTGAACGAGCCACGTCTTGCCCAGAACAGAGCATCTCACAGCACTCCTGGACGTGCTCTGACTCGTACATCCTTCCCTCCCGCTTCTCCTATGATATCCCTGAGCCTTGGGGTAGCTGATACAGATGTCCCATTTAGGGCTGAGCACTCCACAGTTACTTGTACCAGCACTGACCAGTTTTGAGTCTCTGCATTAACTGTCGCCCACTGCAGAAAGATGCTTCTCCGGCCAAGGCCGAGAGCAGCACTAATCTATAAGCATAAATACATTTAGAAGGCAGTTTGACAACATGTGCATTAATTTGTTTATCTTCTTAGCCAATACCTATATTGATCTTGATCTATATCATACATCACTGTGCCACCGTTGACAGCTGTGGGCTCGATGCTTAAGGCTGTAGCTAATACTCAGTGATGTGTTTTTTAAGAGCCTCCTGGTGAATAAGATGCATGCTAACATTTGAAAATCGCTGCTCCAGGGTAAAGACCGTGTTCTAGTTTGGTTTCTGTTGCTGTGGTAAAACACTGACCAAAACAGCTTGGGGAAGAAAGGGCTTATTTGGCTTATACTTCTCAATGACAGTCCATCACTGAGGGAAGTTGGGACAGGAGCACAAGCAAAATCAGAGGCAGGAACAGGGCTCACTGACTTGCCCCATGACCTGCTCAGCTAACCTTCCTTATACAGCCCAGGCCCCTATACCCAGGAATGGCAGTGCCCACAGCATGCTGGGCGTCCTACATCAGTCAGCTATCACGAAAACAGGCCAGTCTGATGGAGGAAGTTCCTCAGTTGAGGCTCCCTCTTTCCAGGTGATTCTAGTTGGTGTCAAGTTGACCAAAACTAACCAGCACGGGCCATATCACCTGTTATATCACCTGTTTTATTTAATAGACTCTGTATTTCAGGATTATCAACTTTCTTTTTCTCTTACAGACATGAATTATTAAAGAATGACTCAGTAACAGCAAGCTAAGTTATGAGGAGGGTTACAAATGGAATTCCTGGATTCAAGTTGTGTCAGCAGTGATGACCAGATCAAGCCATGGTTCCAGGCATGGCTGTATCTAGGAACTCTGCTCATGGGAAACCTGCCTATGGCTCTGATTTCCACTGTACCAGGGGATCCTGCAGTCGGATCCCAGCAGTTCATAGCCCTCCACATCTCCAGGCTTATGTTCTACCAGCCTGATAGCAGCTGGAGATAAAAGTGCTTGTCTCCCCATAAGAGCTGACGATTGTCTTCTGTGGATTGGGTCAGATGTCCTCAGGGGAAGTGTCCAACATTCAACAGCCAGGCAGTACTGGGGGGTTCCTGGAGCTCAGGGTATCTCATAGCAGGGCAGGAGGGGAGCTGTTCCCCAACAGATATTCAGGCCTCTCACGCAAAAGAAGCAATGGGCAGACAGGTTTGAGAATCCATGCACATGCCTGCAGGATCACACCAGGCCCTACACATCTGACCTGGGGCTTCTCCTTACCTGGACAAGAATATCCACACCGTCTCCACTGAAAAGTCCTGGCATACCAATTCATGCCACAAGTTTTTCCTTTTTCAATCTTTGTGTGTGTGTGTGTGTGTGTGTGTGTGTGTGTGTGATGTGTGCATGTATGCATGTGTGATTATGTGTGTGAACATGTGTGCATGTGTCAGAGGACAAGCTTAGGGGTCAGTCCTTGTCTGTCATGGTTTTGGTGATGGGTATCCTCTTGCTCACCACAGATAGCTGGCCTGTAATCTTGTCTCCACTTCCCATGTCACAATGAAAACACAGGATTACAGACATGTGCTAAGTCATGCTTGCACAATGAGCACTCTACCTGAGCCACTTCCTTCTGCTGCAGCTCTGTGTCTGTGAGATGCTCTTTGTAGGTGCTGTCCCGGATGCTCAGTCATCCTTGTGAGCTCGTGGGTGCTGTCCTGGAAGCTCAGTCATCCCTGTGCACTTGTGAATGCTGTCCTGGAAGCGCAGTCATCCTTGTGCACTCGTGGGTGCTGTCCTGGAAGCTCAGTCATCCCTGTGCACTCGTGGGTGCTGTCCTGGAAGCTCAGTCATCACCTGTGAGCTCATGGGTGCTGTCCTGGAAGCGCAGTCATCCCTGTGCGCTCGTGGGTGCTGTCCTGGAAGCACAGTCATCCCTGTGCACTTGTGAATGCTGTCCTGGAAGCGCAGTCATCCTTGTGCACTCGTGGGTGCTGTCCTGGAAGCTCAGTCATCCCTGTGCACTCGTGGGTGCTGTCCTGGAAGCGCAGTCATCCCTGTGTGCTCTGACCCGCATTGTGGAAGGTATGGGATGGAGGAGGGTGAGGAAGGCTCACCTCCCTGGTGCCTGACGGTGCGTCCCCAGGCCTGGACCCTGTCTTGTGTGGCCTCGGTATCCCCAATGTTTTCACTCTGGTGGAGGGTCAAGAGCTGCTGTTCTTAAGACTGTTGAGGCTGAGGCAGGAGGTGTCACAAGTTCAAGGTTACTCAGGTTACATGGCAAGTTCTAAGCCAGTCCAGGCAACAGAATAAGACCCTGTGGTAACATGGCCGCCTCCACACAAGCAACCAACCGAGCGAACAACCACCAAGACGACTGTTGGTGGGGACTCCTGCGGCACGTGACAGAACATTGTACTGCGGCCTTTACAGTTCCCAGAGACAGTCAGAGATGTAAAGGCTTGCGTTGGAAGGTACCTAACTACAGCAATGTAGTCCAGGAACTTGACAGGAAAGGAATGCTACCTGGGCCAGGGTGCTCCATATTCCTTCATCTCCTCCCCCCTTAGAGCCTTCTCCAGGCTCAGTGCACCCTCACCACTCCGCAGAGTTAATGTGCCACAAAATTTGAATTGGTCTTACAAGTTGATTTTCCCATGAAGAGGTTCTGACATACTTCTGTTCTGCAAAGAAACCAGTTTTTGCCTCCACTTGAAAATTAATTTAATTATCATGGATCAATAGTGTGTTTACTGTCTGTCTCTTTCTGGGCTCATTGTAACATCTCTTTGGCTCCTTGATAATAACAAGTTATATAAAATTTGAATATGGAACTGGGTATGGTGGCCCATGCCTGTAATCTGAGCACCAGGGGCCTGCCCTGACTTCACAGTAGTTCTGGTCACTCTGGGCTACTGTGTGAGACCCTGCGCCCGTACACATAAATTTAATGGATGATTTTGCATCTGTGGGTAAATTCTTCCTTTTCCCAAGCATGTGTTAGACCAGACAGTTGACTGTTCTGCCTCTGGAGATAACCCAATGACTTTTACATACCAGGTAGTAAATACATGCTATTAAACATGTGTGTCATTCTAACCAGGGGTCTGACTAGGGAGCGGCTTCAATGCCAGGTGGCTTAGGGCTGGCTTGGGGCCTCGCAGGTTCTTCTATGTCAGAATCTCTGTAAACCCCTCTTTTCTCTTCCGTAACCCTCCCATCTCATCTAGGTCTGAATCCCCTTCCTACCCATAGACTGGACCCCATTTAGTTCTATATAGATGTTAATAACTGGTAGAAACTATAGGTTAGCTTTCAAGGGGTTTTCTAGTTTTCACAAAAATGAGATAATCCTTTTCTTTTTTACAAAAAAAGATTTATTTTATTTCGTTTTTTCATTTATTTTAATAATTATTTTGTTGTTTTGAAATATAGTCTCCTTGTACCCAAGACTGGCCTGGAACTCACTGTGTAGACCAGGCTGGCCTGTATCTCACAGATATCCACATGCCTCTCCCTCTCGAGTGCTGGGATTAACTGCATGTGCCACTCAGCGAGGCAACTTTTTTCACTTTAGTTATATATGTGTGTGTCTGTATCTCCATGTGGGTATGTGCACATGAGTGCACGTGCCCACAAAGACCAGAAGATGGCATAAAGCCCCCGGAGCTGGAGTTACATGTGGTTGTGAGCCACCCATGGGAATTAAATTTGGGTCCCTTGCAAGAGCAGAAAGTGCTCTTAACCACGCAGCCATCTCTCCAGTCCCATAAAATGAGATAAATTATAAGAAACTATTACAGTGTTGAGCACCCAATGCCCCCCACAATTAGATTCAGTGGCCTTGAGACAGAGCTGCTGGTACTGGGGAACGTTTCCCATAATCCCTCACTCCCTTATGATTAAGACGAGCTTGACCAATGACCCACATTTTAGTTTTCCTGCCTTTTATTTCCTGTTGTACTGTTTTATTTGAGTCAGGGTCTCATGTACCCCAGGCTGGCCTCAAACTCACTTTGTAGCTGAGGATGGCCTTGATCTCCCGATCCTCCTGCCTCTACCTCCCCAGTGCTGTGATGGCAGGGTTGAGCCATCATACCATGCCGTTTATCCTTCCTTTTAAATCGCTAGGCTCCTGTGAGATAAGGATTCTCGATTCAGTTTTATAGACGAGGAAGGTAATTGTGAGACATGAATTCTTTGTCCAACCCGATTCAGCTGAGAATTTAAACCTGGAACTCTGTTAGATTTGTGAGCCGCAGGATCATCGACTAACCATGAGTCTTAATTTCCTGCCTAGAAATAGACATGTAAGGCTTTTTCAAAAACTGTATAACACACCCTGTGGGCTTGAGATCTCCTTCCCATTCAGTGCTACATTAAATAGGGCATGGAAGAACTGACTTTTCATCAGGGGTAGTTTTGTCCTGGTTAGCCTTAACCTTCAGTCAGCTCAGCACAGCCTAGAGTCATCTGAGAGGAGATTCTCGGTTGAGGAACTGTCAGATCAGGTGGGCACAGGCCTGTGGACATGTCTGTGGGAATTGTCTTCAGTGTTAGTTGACATAGGGGGCCCCACACACTGTGGGTGGCAATACTCTACTCAAGTGGTCCTGGGCTGTATGAGAAAGCTGAGCCCTGGTCAGTGCGTGGGGAACGCATAAGCAACAGCCCTTCATGGCTCCTGCCTCCAGGTTCCTGCCGTGAGTTCC
>NW_008352134.1:331105-339897 GCF_000622305.1 Nannospalax galili
GTGGGTGCTGGGATTTGAACCTGGGTCTTCTGCAAGAACAACCAGCATTCTTAACCGCCAAGCCATCTCTCCCAGCCCCATGCTTCAGGGCTTTTTACCAAGCCATTGGATCCATTCAATTTTTATACTTCACTGTTTTTTGGCAAATATTTTTATTGAAATTTTGTGTATTTCATACAGAACATTTTAATCATCTTTATTCCCCTTCCCTATTTATTGACCCCTCCCATACCCCCACCCACCCACTGGATTTCAAACATTCTGTCATTTGTGTTAAGGCCTATCGAGTCAAGTTAATGTCCCCAGACATCCCTCAGTACAATTTCATCCACTGAGGTTTAGTCTATCTAGAGTCCCTTCCTTTAAGAAGATCAGCTCTTCCTCACCCAGCAGTGATCACCCGCCAATAGTTCTTTGGCTAAGATTTCTGTCTTCTGCCCATTTCCACAGTTCTATGCTGGGTTTTTGACCTTGAGTTTTCATGGGTCTTGTGCATGCTGACACCATTGCTGTAGGGTTTATATGAGAAAGGTTCGAGGAGCTTTTAAGACTGTATTTCCGTATGGTCCTGCACCTCCTCCCCTGGCTCTTGCCATCTTTCTGCCTCCTCTTCGGCAATGGTCCCTGAGTCCTGGGTGGGTGGATTTTAATACAGGAGTCCTCTTGGGGACCCACACTCTGCAGACTCCTATTCTCTACACTTTGGCCAATCGTGGCCTTTTGTGGACACTTCACTTTTTATCATTCCTACCAGTCTCGGCAATAATAAGGACTGTGGTAGCTACTGAGCTCTAGGGTCCAACTGTCTGTCCCCTAACCCACTCAGTGCTAGGGCTACAGACCAATGCTACAATGCCTAGCTTTTATATGGGTGCTGGGGATCCAACCTCAGGTCCTCTTGTTTGCACACGTATGGGTAAGCACTTGACTGACAACCATGTCCCCAGCCCAAATATGCGTTATTTTAGGGAGAAAGTGTGCACAAAGCACAGTGGAATGGAAAGTAATCTTACAAGTAGAACTTGCTGGGGGTATGAGTCCCCGTTATTCAAGGTAACCGTCACAAACCACCAGTACCAGGCAGGGAAATGTGGAATCCAGGACCCTGCTACTGACTCTTAGATCAGAATCTGCTTTTTAAGAGGAGCACCAATCAATTGCTCCCCGTATTAGTTTCAGGAACAATAGGTTCTCTGTGTTCTATCAAACATGACCCCAGACTGGTCTGCTTCAGTGCGGCCCATGTTGACAGGCACACACTGACCAGCTTGGATACCTGTTGTGATGGTTTGAATGATACATGTCCCCCGTAGACTCACGTATTAGAACATCTGGCCCCTAGTTGGTGATACTTTTTGGGAAGGTTGTTGGAACCTTTAGGAGGTGGAGCCCTGCTACAGGAAGTGTGTCACTGGGGGTGGGCTTTGAGAGGTTTGGAGGGTCTATAGCTTGGCCCAACCTCTGTCTCTCTCTCTCTGTCTTTCTTTCTCTGTCTCTCTCTCTATCTCTCTGCGGCTGTCCCTCTGTCTCTCTCTCTCTGTCTCTCTGTATCTCTGTCTTTGTCTGTCTCTGTCTCTCTTTCTGTCTCTGTTTCTTTGTCTCTGTCTCTGTGTCCCTGTCTCTCTCTCTCTCTCTCTCTTTCTCTCTCCCCCTCCCCCTCCCCCCCTCTCTCTCTGCTTCCTGTGTGTGGATGAAAATGTAATCAGCCAGCTTCCTGTTTCTGCTACAGTGCCTCTCCTGCATTGAAGACTCTGTCCCTCTGGAAATGTAACTCAAACCTTTTCTTTCCTTAACTAGTTTTGTGTCTGGGTACTTTATCACAGCAGCAGAAAAGTAACTAACACGGGGCCTCACAGTGCAAACGCTGGATGTTTGTCATGCATGGCTGGGAAGAACCAAGTCCTTTCATTGATCCCCCCTCCTATCTCTTACACTTGACCCAGGGAAAGAGGGAGCATGGCCTTACCCAAAAGTCCCCCACAGCCACAGCCCTTCTAGAAGGTTCCAAAAACCCATCAGGAGGGACAGGCAGCAGGTGGTGTTGGGTGGGTCTTACAGTCCTGCATAGAGGGCTGCATTTTCTCACATTAGGATTTACTTAAACTCTAAGAATGCTGAGCCTCAGAACTGTCCCTTTTTAATCTGAATTTTTAAAATTCAACAGTTGAATTGGTTCTTTAAAATGGAAGCCCAAGGAAGAGCCCAGACCTGCCAGAGAGGACGGCCCCAGGCAGGACTCCAGAAACAGCCTGTTGGTCTCCACTTCTTTTGGCACCTTGTGTTGGAAACCCACCACCGGCCCTAAAAACAGGCCACTGCCCCACTCTTGTGCCTGCCATCACCTCCTGGCCAGGCTTTAGCTATGTTAATAGAATCAGAACACTCAGAACTTATCCTGCAAATATAAAGTGTCACCTTCACCCCAGGAGCCCCTGTAGGCTAAACAAGGTCACTGAATCCACCTATCAAAGGGGTTTATTCCCAGGAAAGGAGCAGGCTGCAACTTGTGAGTTTCCCTGTGAGCTTAGCTGATGGGGCTTAAAACTCAGACTGCTGTGATAGCAATTTTCACTGTTCTAGAAAGTTATTCTCTCCCTCTGCTGGTTCCAGAGAAATTACCAGACCCCCAGCAATTGCAGGATATAACCTGTGTCTCTTTATTTTTTTCTTGTACTCCAATGCGTTTTCCTGTGTGACACTATTTCTGGGAGGTGTGAGCAAGCGTCTACTCACGCCAGCTAGGGAACCCATGATAGACCTAAGTCTGTGTTAGATTTCAGAGTGTAGAGTAGGGAAGCAGTAAGGTAGAAGAAAAGAAACCAGATCCGACCGCAATAGGCGAGATTGTGTTTCTTAGCACAGCCAGGGGCAACAACATTCCCTGAAAAGGAGACTTTGATCTGGATCACTAAGAGAACAGAAAACCTTGGTGTGACTTGATGCAGGGAGTTTTGAGTGGAGGCGTAGAGTGGACAGGAAATAGGCTGTAAAAGCTGCAGGCCCACCCTCACTGACTCACCTTCTCCAGTAAAGCTACACCTCCTGAACCTTCCACAACCTTCCCAGACAGTTCCACCTATGGGACGGAACGTTTGAGTGCGCGCTCCTGTGAGGGAGCGTCATCAGCTGAATTGCCTTTCCCATAGACACAGTTTTCTGTGTTTTCTTCCTCATTTCAGTGTGAGACCAAGGGATTCTGTAGGCTGCCACAGCCGTCTCTTCGTGCTGACCGCTGAGCACATCAAACCCGTGGGAAAGAGCTTGGCCATCCTGTGTGCCCACCACTGTAGCGTCCATCGAAGTCATCCACTGCCCTGGTCTTAATCCAAGTGTTCACCATTGATTCCCTGGAGGCCGAACTTGAGATTCACCAACTTTACTTGTCTTTTCAAAGAACTGGTTGGCTAACTTCTTCTGATCCCCAGTAGATAAAGGAGTATCAACAGTGCATTTGACAAGAGTGTCATGTATTTCTGATAATCATACCCATCGATACAGGCAGAAGCAACAGTCAGGTCCCGGAAGCCTTCGTCCACATTTGAATCATAATGGCCATTCTAGACTCAGTCCCAGGCCAAGACAAGACAAGGCCCTACAACCACAGTAAAGACAATCTGTGAGTGCTTGGAAAAATGTTGCCTCTTGCCGGGGTCTTTCACGGAGTGCTTGCTACCAGGCATCTTATTTGTTAAAACAGTGAAGACTGTGTCTGGAGAGATGCTCAGCAGTCACGAGCACTGGCTGTTCTTGTAGAGGACCCGGGTTTGTGTCCCAGCACCCACATGGCAGCTAAAAACCATCTGTAACTCCATTTCTAGGGGCTCTAACCCCCTCTTCTGACCTCTACGTGTACTGCATGACACAGGTCCACTTACCTACATGCAGGCAATATATTCATACATATAAAATAAAAGTAATAAAATTTTTACAAAGCTAAGATTGTATTAGCATCAGCTTATTTTTAGGGAACTTACTGTATATTTGACCAAAATATGTTTCTTTCTAAAACACTGTATAAATTTCCTATAACAACCTAAGGGATGTGCTAGAAGTCTCAAACCCATTAATATGATTAATTAGTTATTATTGAGAAACAATATTTACCCTGTTGGTTGCTTATTTTCATTCAGTGATTAAATAGACCTCAGTATTCATTCTTATACCTGCATTAGTCTGCGTTACTTATTTGCTCCCATTATTATGACAATATAGAGCAGCTCATCAATTGCTCTTCTTACAGACATTTCTATATCTTGAGATAAATGATGGTAACCTCTGTTGGAAATCCCTTAGCCGTCTCCAAGGAGGAATGCCTTTACTCTTTTGATGTTTTGTGGACCTTTTCCCTGTCATAGAGTTGAGTGTCCAGCTGGCTCTAGAGAAGGGTCTTCAGGACACTTAGAGATAAGTAGGCTTGAATCTGAAGTAAGGAGGGTCAATCCCAGCTCCAGAGTCAGCTTCTCTGTGTGTTTAAACAGCACATGGCAATTTACTTACATAGTGCACATAAAGACGTGTTTTTCTGCAAAACAGATGAACCCAATAGTCTACATCAGACAGAAGAATTAAGTCCAGTGGTAACTGGCTGGCCTCAAAGCATCTATTTTCTCTACAAACTGTATTCATTTCTTCAGGGGTGGGGCGGTCTTTTTCAGGATAGGCCTGAGTCATTCTGTCTATCTGGTCTATATGATAAATGGCTATACAATTCCGTAATACAAAAGAAGGTTTCCTTGGAACATTTTTCCTTTCAAATCATCTTCTAGAGATATGTGTGTGTGTGTGTGTGTGAGTGTACAGAATTTGCTCTGACCAGTGTGAACTCATGGCTGTGATCACAGTCAGAGAATTGGAACCTCAGGATAACTGATGTCACTAGGCTTTTTTAATTTAATATTACCATCTCCTCTTTGGAGAGTTCCCTATTGAGTAACAGTCCTCTGGTGAGTGCCCCCTATTAGTGAACCCCTCAGTCCTTTTATATGTGGAGTGCAGGAGTTACAGTGGATTTGTGGTTTCTATCCCTCCCTGTGTCAGTGGTACACATTTTCACACACTTTAATGCAGACAAGGTCAGTTCAAAATTTCTATACTGCCCTCGATCTAGAATCCAAGGCCCAAATCCCAGACCGTGAACCAAAAAGAGTTCACGACTTCATCCTTCTGGGCTGCTGAACTAGGTCAGAAGCTACTTGGTACCCCTGGAGTTGTTTTGACTCTGACTTCCTCTAGGACATGTCAGGTCAGAGGGTACTCAGGAACCCTTATAAGGAGGTGTTTGAGATCCTCTTCCACCAATGTTGGTGGGTCTCCTAGGAGACCCAGGTTCTACCTGTTCAGTTGGGCAGTGCTCCAAATCCCTGCTCCCACTTCCCACCTCCCTCCTGGTCTGTTGTGCTTGGGGACATTGTCTCCAAGGCTCTGGGTGAGTGTTCCCCTTACAGACCAGCCTGCAGTACCATTAAGGGGAAGCCACCTTCCAGCTAAGTCCCTGAGACAGAGGGGGTAAAAAGTCATCTTTACCTTTGTTTTCCTGGCCAATACACCCGAAATGAAGAGGGAAAGATCAGGCAGAACACAGGGAGTGGACAGGAAGCAGGCATTTTATTTAGGCTTCAGCCTGGCGCATTGGGATCAAGCCTTAAAATCTGGACCCCTCCAAAGGGAAGTAGCACATATCTTTTATACCTTAGGCATTGGGTTACAGTGAGGACATTGATTGGCTATCAGTAAAGTCTTAAAACCAGGCAAATCATTATAAATTTAGATAAGAAAAAAATGTTTTAAAAAACCTCTGCCTGAAAGTCATTGCAGAAATCTCCATCCAAGGAAACTAGGAAGAGGAGCTTTGTAAAAAGGGGGACGAGACCATAGGTCAGCACTGGGTGATGGCCAGTGGTCCAACCACAAAGCCTGCCAGCAAATATTCTGCTGAAAAGTTAGTACAGACACATGAATATAAACCAGGGTTAAAATCCTTATTTTCCTTTAATATTCCATCAGGGTCTGCATCAGTACAACTTCTGAGAGGTTCTAAACACTCCTAGTATTTATTTTTAAACGGAAGACCAATTGTCAAAGCAGTGTGAACAGAAATGGGAAATTACATTAAAGGTACTGTTATAGATATTTATGGTCACTGGGGATCTGTTGCAAACACAGCACCTTAGACACTAATGTCTTTTCCTGGCCTTCACTTCCCTCATTAGATGAAGGGTTGTTATTGATGACATCAAGTAAAGTTCCCAGAGGAAAAAATACCCCTACATTAAACCTCTTGCAAGGCTGACTGATTAGAACTTCATAGACTGGAGAGAGTTAAGCATGTTCCAGGTCTAGATTAGCCCAATTATCTTGGCCCCTGAAACATTCATTGTGACCCAACTTACTATTAAAGCCCTTTTGGAATATGCAAACAAATCCTTAGCATCCACCAGCCCCGAAGCTAAGACTGTCATCAGATATCATCTGATGGTGTATGGAAGGGATTCCTCTACATTGCTGTGACCCTCCTACCTGATGTCCCCACCTATGAATTTAAAAGTGTGTTGATTTATGACTGTCTTTGTTCTGTTACTATAGAAATATCAGAATTGTTACCTCATTGGAACATGGAGCCTGGGACAACCTTGTTCCCTTTGAGGTGAGAGCTGTGATATCTTCATGTCAATGGCTTCTTCCCTCACCAGAGGGTTAAGGAAGGAAGAAGTGAATAAAGTAGTCTCACCTTCTTGTTTCTGAAACCGAGTTTCAGAGATAGAGAGGAGAGAGGAAAAGAAAGAAAGAGGGGGTGGGAGGGAGAGAGAGAAGTGGATGAATGGATGAATGGAGAGAGATGATAGATGATAGATAGACGACTGATAGATAAGTGGATGATAGATGATAGAGATAGATAGATGATGGATGATAGATAATAGATAGATAGATGATAGATAGATAGATGATAGATAGATAGATGATTGATAGATAGATAGATAACAGATAGATGATAGATAGATAAACATAGATAGATAGATAGATAGATAGACAGATAATAGATAGATAGATAGATAGATAACAGATAGATGATAGATAGATAGATAAACATAGATAGATAGATAGATAGACAGATAACAGATAGATAGATAGATAGATAGATAACAGATAGATAGATAGATGATAGATAAGATAGATAGATAGATGATAGATAAAAAGATGCAGAAATGGCTGGGGAGATGGCTCAGCAGATAAAGCACTTGCTATGCAAGCATGAGGATCACTGTTCAGATCCCCAGAACCCATCTAAAAGCCAGATGGGCGTGACAGCCCACCTGTAATCTCAGAGTTGGTTAAGTGGAGACAGGGAATCAATACCCAGAGTAAACTTGCTAGCCAGACTAGCTGCAAGAAAGTTAGATACAAAGATATATACATAGATAGATAGATAGATAGATAGATAGATAGATAGATAGATAGATAGATATGACTTGGCCAAGGTCTGTATACTAGTAGGGCTGATACTAATATAAAAAATCAGAAAACAAGACCAAGGTTTGGGCCCACACATCTACAATACCAGCATTTGGGAGGCAAGTTCACAACTTCCAGGCTAGCCTGTGCTATTTAGTGAGTTTAAGGCCAGCCTGCATCACAAACTGAAAGGTTGTCTAAGGCAAACCAGGGCTGGGGGTATACCTTAGTAGCAGGGCACTCGCCCAGCATGTGCAAGACCCAGCATTGCACACACATAAAATATCACAACTCAGTGCTCAGTGCTAAGCGGTGTATTCAGAATTTGCTGTGTGTCTCACTCAGTTCAACCCTCACAGTATCATTACTAACATTATATTGTGACAAAGTCTGCCACAGAGAAGTCCTAGGTGAAGGGCCCATAGCTGATGCTTTGCTGAAATTCACACCCAAAGCCTAGGGATTATTTTGCTATGTCCTCGGGACAGTGCCAAGCTATTTGTGGGGATTTACCATTTAAAAACCCTAATCCTCAGTCCATAAAGGTTACAATGGTGGTAAGTGGCAGAATTTAACTTGAACTCCCACATCCTGAAATGTATCTTGTCCTTTTTTTAAAAACTTATTTTTATTTTACATGTGTTTGCCGCCATGTATGTAAGTGCAGCATGTGTGCAGTGCCCCCAGTGGCCAGAAGAGGGAGTCATATCCACTGGAACTGGAGTTACAGAGTTATTACCTGCCATGAGATGCTGGGAACTGAACTCGGGTCCTCTGCAAGAACATCCAGTGCTCTTAGCCCCTGAGCCATCTCTCCAGCCCTGAGCTTATCTTCGTAACTGTCTTGTTCTGGAATCCAAGGCCTCTGATTCTTTAACAGTCTTTGTTTCAATGTGTTGGAGTGGTGAGAGGTTTGATGAGGGAATGAAAACACGAAAGGTTTGAAGTGCCAGGGCCCAGAAGGGAGCAGGGCTGTGAGGGGCATAGGGATGTTTACTCCTGTCCCTTCCCCTCTCACTCTGGTGTGCACTGGTCACAGGAATAAGGGCACCTGTCCACACCCATGTGTGTGCTTCCTGACATGTGAGACAGTGTGACATGTACCCATGCTGGCTTCAAATGTATTGTGCAGCCAAGGATGGCCTTGAGCCTAATACGCCTGCCTCCACCTCTCAAGTGCTGGGATTAAACTTTTGCCTTCAATGAAATATTATTTCTTTAGCTCTATAATATACAATAAATTATTTTGTATACTATATATTACATATACTGTATGTATATATAATAAATAGTAACTTGTATGTACTAATACTATATTATAGATAATAAATTACATGTACCAT
>NW_008352134.1:340032-352892 GCF_000622305.1 Nannospalax galili
TATAATATATTACAAGTCATGCATGACTTTATTATGTAATACACAATAAATTATTTTATATACTATGTATTACATATGCTGTATTATGTAGGATATACTATACTATTTGCTATAATGAATAATTATATTACTACACTGCAATGCATTACATGTACTTACTATGGCATCATACACTAACACTGACCATTGTTCTGGTGTAGTGGTGGGTGCTTTCAGACTCTGATTATATACCACACTTACCGCTGTCCGTGCCCATCACCCCATCCTGCAGATGAGGAGACTGCTACCATAAGCCCTTAACAAGCCTGTCACAAACAATTTACAGTGTCAGTTTAAGGTTCCAAGTGCAGTTAGGAAGAACTCTGGTTGGAAACCAGATCCGACCTTTACTATGCCATGTCATCTTGGTAATGAATTAAATTCTCAAGAGATTCAAACTGTGATAGGAGTAGCCGGTGTCAGGGGGAGCCTCTTGATGGGGAGGTGGGAGGATGACACGAACTTCTCATAGTGAACATGAAGAGCACCTGCGAGCAGGGTGGACATGCCAGTTCCTGCTGGTCGGAGGCCAGTGGGACTTAAGGAACATCTGTTGCAGCTTCTTTTTCTAAATCTCAGATGGGAGAGAAACTGCATCAAAGCCTGTGGTGATGGGGGCGGGACGAGGTTGGTCCCAGGCAGGGAAAGACTGCAGACATCACTCAAGTCAATGCCTTCTCTTTCACATTATGTATGGGTACATTTAAGTGAGTGCATGCCTGTGTGTGCATGTATGTGCAGATGTATGCATGTGTATGTGCATACATGTGTGCATGTGGCATGTGTGTGTCTGCATTGATGTGACTGAGAATGTGTGTGCTCACATGTGTGCACATGGATGTGCATGCATACACAGATACGTGTGCACAAACGTGTATGTGTGCTTATAGGTCTGTTCACATATGCATGTGTATGTTTGTGTGTAGATATGCCTGTATGTATACATGTGTCTATGTACATGTATGCGCACATCTTTGTGCATGTGCATGCATATGTTCACACATGCATACATGTACACATGTACACATGTGCTTGTATGAGCACATGTTATTCTTGTGTGCATGTGTGCACATGTGTGCACATGTGTATATGTATGTGCATGTATGTGTGCATGTATGGTGTGTGTTAATGTGCATTGATGTGTTTTTATTTGTGTGCACAGCAATCTTTACATGCAAGTGCTAATGCACATATGCCTGTGTGCATGAACATTTGTATTTGTATGTGCGTATACATGTGTGTATGTATGTGCACGTGTCCATATGCATGTGTGCATGAACATTTGTATTTGTATGTGCGTATACATGTGTGTATGTATGTGCACGTGTCTATATGCTTGTGTGCTGTCCATATGCATGTGTGCACGAACATTTGTATTTGTATGTGCGTATACATGTGTGTATGTATGTGCACGTGTCCATATGCATGTGTGCACGAACATTTGTATTTGTATGTGCGTATACATGTGTGTATGTATGTGCACGTGTCCATATGCATGTGTGCACGAACATTTGTATTTGTATGTGCGTATACATGTGTGTATGTATGTGCACGTGTCCATATGCATGTGTGCACGAACATTTGTATTTGTATGTGCGTATACATGTGTGTATGTATGTGCACGTGTCCATATGCATGTGTGCACGAACATTTGTATTTGTATGTGCGTATACATGTGTGTATGTATGTGCACGTGTCCATATGCATGTGTGCACGAACATTTGTATTTGTATGTGCGTATACATGTGTGTATGTATGTGCACGTGTCCATATGCATGTGTGCACGAACATTTGTATTTGTATGTGCGTATACATGTGTGTATGTATGTGCACGTGTCCATATGCATGTGTGCACGAACATTTGTATTTGTATGTGCGTATACATGTGTGTATGTATGTGCACGTGTCCATATGCATGTGTGCACGAACATTTGTATTTGTATGTGCGTATACATGTGTGTATGTATGTGCACGTGTCCATATGCATGTGTGCACGAACATTTGTATTTGTATGTGCGTATGCATGTGTGTATGTATGTGCACGTGTCCATATGCCTGTGTGCATGAACATTTGTATTTGTATGTGCGTATGCATGTGTGTATGTATGTGCATGTGTCCATATGCATGTATGTTTGTGAGAGGACTGATCCAGGGTCCCAGCTGCCAGTGGACTTCAAGTCATAGGCTGAAGGAATAGACCTTATTGTCTCCAGGAAAGGCGAATGCCCGTCTTTAAGAATGGTTATTAACAGGGCTCCACCAGGATGAAGCCTGGAGTGTAGACCTAGCCTCAGATCTCTTGGAGATCACCGTTTGCTGAGCCCTCTCTCTGAAGGCTGCTGAGAATCTTGTAACAGCATCACTGAAGCTGACAGAGGGCAGTGCTGATAACAGACACTTGAATGGGACTTAGTGAAGCCCAGAGCACATCTACTTATTAAGCTACTTAAGATGCTGGATTACAATGTGGTTTCCCATATATCTGGATTTCAGGAGTAAAATTTGTAAAAGGAAAATAAAAGAGACCCCTGACTCAAAAGAAACAAGCGTCCATCCTTCATAAAGGCCAACAAGAAGGTGTGTGTCCAGCCGCAACACTGGGGCTGCCACAGAGAAGTGAGGTTATCACACAATCCAGGGAGGGTACGAGCCAGAAGCAAGGAGGCTGACCTACGAGGGATGGTTAGTGTCATGAAGAATGTCTCTGTCCAACTCTTAGGAACCATGAAATCGGAATTGGAGGCTCAAAGCAGACTTGGAGGTGACAGGGTCACATGGCCTCCTCACTGGGAGCACATCACACTGAGCACATCGCCCTTCCAACCTGGAGTTCCTACTAAGCCTGCTTTCTGGTCTTTTCTCTCTGCCATCGGTGACCTAAGCCCCCTGCCTGTCATGGCCACCAGGACTGATCGAACGTGCCTTATCTCCAAGAAAAATGTGAATGCAAGAAAAACCAAGCCAAACCCCAAACAGGTCTTCTGATAATCCAATCCAAGCAAGAGATGAAGAACCTCTCCAATCATGCTCGTGATTTCAGTCCCAAGGCACTCACCTGGTGTGTCCAACGTTCTAAACAAGAGAACTTACAGGTTGACAAGAAGCAGCCACAGGCTGGCTCACTTAGCACAGCCTTCTTCCAGGGCATAAATAGAAGTGGAGACTCCACCCATCCAGACTGCAGCAAAACCCATTGACCAGGACCAACTTGTGCCAAGAACTTCCTGTGTGCCCTGATGTGGAGACTTCCAGATGTTCTAACCATCTCCCTCTCTCGATGGGGCAGCCAGGGCTATGACAGGCTCGATACTGCCTGGGCCAGGAGCCATGGAGACAGTCTTGGCTAGCATTCATTTCCTATGGGGACGCTTTCTAACCCAGGGTCCAACTTTGCATCCATTTACTTTCTTAACATATTACCCCCACCCGTTTCAATATGTACCATAGGACACAGTGGGACTGGCCCAGTGGCCCCAGCACCAGCTCCCTGCTGTGTCCTCATTTCTAGACTATAAATGAGCATCAGGATACAACTGGCTCACAGGTTTCTTGTGAAACCAAAGTATAAACAGCCCAACTCACATCCTCTTTTGAGCAACCTTTAGTGTTAACTCTTACTGTTGTTCCCTTTAGAAGCATTTAATTTTTGATTTATTTATTTCTATTTTATATGTATGAGTGCTTTGCCTGTGTAGATGCACCACATGTCATGTAATGGCTGTGGAGAGCATCAGACACCCTAGAACTGGAGGCTTAGATGGTGGTTAGCTGCCATGTGGGTCCTGGGATCCTAACCTGGGTCCTGAACTTAACTGCTGCACCATCTCTCCAGCCTCTCTTCAAAAACATTTTTGTTCCTGTGCATCAATGCTACGAGATGATGGGGGTCTCCGTGGCACTCTCATGCACGCACATCCATTTCCCTTCCTCACATAGCCTCCCCTCTCCCTGGACACACTTCTCCTTAATGGTCACCTTTTTACTTTCATGGTTTTCGCTGTTTCTAGATTCCACATACATATGGAAGAAAACATACAGTTGTATTACTTTTGCCAAAATGATAACTTCTGATTCTGTGCACTTCAGTGTGACAGTTTCATCCTCCAAGGCTGACAAATTTATAATGGAGTCAAGTTCCATTATAAATACACACGTATGTATGTCATTTTCATTGTCCGTTCACACATTGTTGCACACGTAGGGCTCATTCCATTGCTTGACTATTGTGAACAGGGCGGCAATAAACACGACTGTGCAGCTCACTCTGTGGTGTGCTGACAAATGTGTATCTTGCTGTATTAATGCATTGACCAGGCCTAATAGTCTTTGAGGATAAGTCTTTAGGCTGTTTCAGGAATTGGATCGTATCATCAACAAATGAGAATTTGGGTTCTTGCTTCCCTATCTGTAACCCTGTATTTCTTCGGTGCTCTGGTAAAGTTTTAGTCACTAACTAAAGAAGAGCAGCAGGAGTGGACAGCCTGTCTGGCTCCCGATCTTAGTGGGAAGGATTTCAGCTCCTCCCCATTCAGTACAGAGCTGGCTGTGGGTCTATCTATAAACTTTGGCATGTTGACATGCGGCCTTTCGGAACCTACCTTCTTTAGGGCTTTTATCAAGAGCTGAGTTTGCAGGTGTACCCCATAATGCCTGGCTTCTTTCTTTCGTGCTATTCTCGTAAGATATGTTTTATATGTTAATTTATAAATGCATACACTGATTTAACATATTAATTATATATTGCATATAATTTCTCAAAAATACAAGACAGCTTGTCCCTTGTAGTCACTTGGGAAATAACCAGATGGTGATTAGGCCTGGGTGCTCCTCACAGGTGTTTGCTAATCCATGAAATTATGCAGCTACTTCCTCCCTACACCTTCCTGGTCCACATTCTACCCCATCCTCTAACCTAGGGTCATAAGGCAAATCATGGATAGAACTTCTCATTAACTTGCAGACTAGGGATGGATGAATATTTAACATAAATTACCATTTAAGCCCAGTGACCTGCATGGAAAATGAGCTACTTTTCTGGGCCTCATGCACCTACATCTTGTTCCTGGAACCTCTGGAGGAATACATTGTCCCTAGCTCTCTTCCATTTTTGGCATCACATAAGGACTTTGGAGCCGAGAAAGCACCTCAGTGGTATGACAGGTCTGAAGGGGTTCACGGCTTTCCTGAGGTTTGGTTCTGGCTAAGGTGCCGAGGACACAGGTGAGGGTGAGAAGTGGATATGGGCGCCAACCAAGGCCCAGACACTGCATTTAGCAGCTGGCCAGTGCCTCGAGAGCGGCAGGCCCGGATTTCTGCCGAATGCATGGTTGGAAAAATTGGGCATTCGTGAGGGTGACCAGCTCAGGGACTGTAAGCAAGTCATATGTTGTGGTTTGAAAAACAAATGCTCCCCGTGGGCTCAGCTCATGTATTTGAGTACTTGGTCCCTAGTTGGTGGTGCTATTCAGGCCGTTATGGAACTTTCAGGAAGTGGAGTCTTGCTGGAGGAAGTGCATCCCTAGGCGGCGAGTTTGGGGCTTTATTACCTCACCCCCTTGCTGTTCTCTCTTTGTACCTTCTGTGTCTGGAACTGTGAGCCACGTAAACCCTTTTCGCTAATGCTTTGGGTCATGGTATTTTAGCACAGTAACAGAAAAGGAACTAATTCAGTACGCAGAATCATATTTTTGCTAGAACTTGGCAGGTTTACTAGTTAAAACTGTTTAATGAGTAAATACGAAGCAGAGAGGTGAAGGACAGGTTCACTGGTCAACAGGAGAGAACAGCGGCTCCCTGTGCCTCCCTTTCTGTACGAGCTTCTTCGCCGCACCTGTGCTGTAAGCAAAGTTACACAGCCCGTATCTGCACTGACAAAGTTCCTTCCTTCCTTCGACGGTCCTTTCACTAGCATAGACGGTCTTTCCCACTAACATTTACCTTCTGCACAGACCCCTGGAAATGCAAAGTTTTTCTTACAGGGGTTTAACTCTCAGACCGGGGGCTGTAAAGCATACCCAACTGACACCTTGGGTTTGATTACCAGTGCTACAAAAAGCCCACCCCCAAACACCTCGTGGAATACTGCCTCAAATTCATAACAATGGTAGGCTCTGGGTAGAAAAAACAACGAAACTCTAAAAATAGTGACTAAGTCTGTGCTTGTGAGCACATTATTTAATTTCCTAAGCCTGTTTGGCTCCACACATATGAGAAGAGTTATTTGACGGGCTTAGCACAGTGCCAGACCCAAAGTGCATTAGTTCCTTTGCTCATTCTTTTGACAAAAACAGCTTAAGCGAAGGCAGTATTTGGGCTCAAAGTTTACAGAGATGAACTTGATCATGGCAAGAAAATAGGGTGGCAGGAGTGTGAGGCAGCTGGTCACATGGCATCTGTGGTCAGGAAGTGGAGAGAAATGAATGACTTCCTCCTTTTAATTTTTCCCAGGGGCTAATGCCACCCACATTCAGGTAGACCTTCCCTCAGTGAAAGCTCTAGAAATGGCCTCACAAACCTGCTCAGTTTCCTAGGCAACAAAGGCTGTCAAGTGGACAAGGCAGACTGACCATCACACACAGGAAAATCTCACCTCAGAGCATCTGGGGGAAGATGTGTTCTATGACCTACCAAATATATTCTTTTCTTTCCTTTTCTATTTTTATGTGTGTACATGTGATGTGCATGTGTGTATAGGAATGTTTGCACCTGTCAGAATGCATATAGAGGCCAAAGGTTGGCGTCGGGAATCATCCTTGATGGCTCTTCCACCGCATTCATTGAGGTAGGGTCTCAGTCAAACCCAGAGCTCACCCCTTTGACTAGTCTCCCTAATCAGCTGGCTTCGCAGAGCCTCTGACTCTGCCTTCCCAGGTTGGACTTAAAGGCACCTGCGGTGCCCAGACAGCGTTCACGGGGGTTCTGGGGAGTCAAACGCCGGTCCTCACATCTGCTCAGTAAAGGCTCAATCACTAGGTCATCTCCACAGCCCCCCACCCGTGGTGCTTTGAATCTATAACCATAAATTGAGTCCCAATAACTCCTTTATAAATCAAAGATTTCAATGTTTAATGTCACACAAATCTTGAATGAATTCTTTAGCTAAAATAAGGTGTTGTGCTGAAAAGCAGTGTTAATTCAGGTGTGCACCCCAGCTCAGAACCCTGTACATGTGATGTTTCTTTGCATCACTGGAGGCAGAAGGACACAGTAGAAAAGTCTATAGCTTGGGGCTCAGTAGTAAGTTTCTTACCCCATTTCTCACCAAGGTTCAGCCTTGCATAAGGAATGTTACCCTTCCACAAAAAGCATGTGAAGGCCCACAAAAATAAATGAATAAATAAACAGAGAATGAGCAGAGGGGCAGTTCTCTGAGGTGAGCCTCTACTGCCTGTCAGTCATGGCTCAGCTGATAGAAACTACTCTCTGACTGCTGTTTCTGCTCCACCAGGGAGGGTAAGGCCAGATATGAGAAGATAGACACTCACAGAGGTTGGTTTACTGATGGGCACAGTATTCAGTCAAGGCAAGCACACTGTACAGAAAGCCACTTTAGAATGAACTCTTGGAAGCAGACCCCAAGTGCATCACAGGGTGGGGGTGAAAGACCATGGGGAAGACCTTCTGACATAAGTCCTATCACTTCAAGTTTCCATTCAGCTTTGCTTGCATACACGCACACCCCTTGGTTTTTCCAAAACAAAGACAAGCCCCTAAATTAATGAATTTCTTTATTTCTAAAGCTGCTTTGAGTTTATAGCCAGGAGCCCTGACTAATGCATTATGGTCGGTGACTAAATTAATTCCAGGCCCTCCATTTCACGTCCCGGTTTGTCATGCAGACAGCTAGTCTCACAAACAGGCAGCAGTGTGTCACAAGGAAACATGGAAAGACAGGCATGTGAGCACGGCAGAAGGCAGGGGCAACGCATCTGGTTCTCAGTCTGTCCCTTCTTGGGAGCGAGCACACCCGTCGGTGGTTACCAGCATCATGTAAAAAGCCCACAAGGTCAACATCCTCATCATTCATGCTGTCGTTCTGTGTTGAAATGATGCTCATTAGGTATTTCCTCTGAGGAGTGTGGTAACTAATTAGACAACATTAAAGCATGCTGCGTTTTATAAAATCAATGTGTGTGCAAAAACAAATTGACTTCCATTAGAATTCCCAACACAGTTTATCTGTGCTTCAGCTGATCTTCAAAGGACAGGATCGTCTGACAGTAAAGGCTTCCAGTTCTTTCCCTGACCCTGCCCACGTAACAAGTGGATTTTATCAGAACACAGGAGAGTTAGAAAAAGCCGTAAGGAGTACCTGCTGCTCTGCTCCCACTGTGCGTAAACATAGAGCTCTTGAAGACAGGAGGTGAGTCCTAGTGTATAGCATGGCAATTAGACTCTAGATAAGAATTTAGTGTTCCTGAAATTTACCACAGAGCCTTTACCAATAGGTCTCCTGTTAATTGTTATCTATTCCTCAGAAATGTCATACATGTATGTGTACAATGTATTTTGAGCAGATCCATCCTTTACTTTTCTTTTCCAATTCCTCCCCAGTTCCCCCCACACACCTCCATCCCAACCTCATATTGCCCTTGTATAAGCCAGACATAGTGGCGCACGCCTTTAGTCCCAGCACTTGGGAGGCAGAGGCAGGTGGATCTCTGTGAGTTTGAGGCCAGCCTGGTCTATCTACATAGTGAGGTCCAGGCCAGGCAGGACTATAGGGAGACCCTGTCTCAAAAAGACCAAAAACATAAAAACAAAACAAAACAAAAAATTATTTATTTGTTTATTTAATTATTTAAACCCGCTCAGGTCAGCTGGTGGACGACAAAATGAGTGAAGGCAAGGGACTCCACCCCTGTGAGTTTGAGGCCAGCCTGGTCTATCTACATAGTGAGGTCCAGGCCAGGCAGGACTATAGGGAGACCCTGTCTCAAAAAGACCAAAAACATAAAAACAAAACAAAACAAAAAATTATTTATTTGTTTATTTAATTATTTAAACCCGCTCAGGTCAGCTGGTGGACGACAAAATGAGTGAAGGCAAGGGACTCCACCCTCAGGAGGGAGGAGGGAGATTCTTGTTTACAAGAAACATCTGGACTTCGTCCCTGACCGCTGTTAACCCCTTCCTTGCTGTTCTCCTTCTTTCTTGTTTACAAGAAACATCTGGACTTCATCCCTGACCGCTGTTAACCCCTTCCTTGCTGTTCTCCTTCATTTGCTGCCCATATGTGCATGGGCATGAGGTCATTCACTGAGGCATGTGGAACTTACCTGTGATCATGCTTTTAAAGAAAAGTGACTCTTGGGGCTGGAGAGACGGCTCAGTGGTTAGAGCACCAGCTGCTCTTGCAGAAGACCCAGGTTCGATTCCAGCACCCACATGACCACAAAGAACTGTCCATAACTCTAGTTCCAGTGTATTTGATGCCCTCTTCTGACCTCCATGAGCATTGCAGGACACAGGTGAACTTACACACATGCAGGCAATGCATTCATACACATAAAAATAATAAATAATATTTCTTAAAAGAACAATGATTTCCCTTCTCCCAGCAGCCATCCACTGCCAACAGCCCCTCTACTAGAGGCACAGCCTCGGGAGCCCCTCCCTCTCCACGTTGGAACGCTGACTGGCTTGATCTTGTGTGGATCTTGTGAAGGCAACCACAGCTGCTGTGAGTTCATGTGTGTAACAATGCCATGTCCAGAGGACAGCACTTCACAGAATCCTCCCTGTGTTCTGTCTCTTGCATCCTTTCCGCCCCCTCTTTGGCCTTGTTCCCTGAGCCTGGGTATAGACATCTCACCTACAGCTAAGCACTCATGGTTACCAACCCTCAGCATGTTGAATGATGATGTAGCTATGCTAACCACTATAAAGGTTTCCTTGGATTATGCAAATCATCCTCAAATTGAGTTCCTCTGGGATGTGAGATTGATTTTTATAAAGTCGGCTTATTTGCATGAGTTACATAAACTGCTGGTGTTTGTGATCACCCATCTACCGTTCAGTGTGTGCCAGGCATGTGACATGCAGTCCACAGGCATGTTCTAACTCCATCTTCCTATAAACCTCTTTGCTGCTCTTACTTAGGTTAAGTACATGTTCTCTGAAAATCTGAAGCCTGGTATCTGAATATGCCAAGACTACAGGACATGGGTGAGGGGGTCACACAGAACATGGGTGAGGGGTCACCTACTGAACATGGGTGAGGGATTATTTGCAGGAGCATAGGCAACTTAAGCAGTTGCCTATGGTTATACAACTGAAATGTCTTTCCTTTTTAACTTCTAGAGTACAATGATACATCTATGCAAAATGTCAACATTGAAGATGATTATTTTGCGTGTTAACTGAAAAGTTAAAAATTTAAATTTATGATGCAAATATTTATATACTCACCAAGTACCCAGAAAATTCACCTTCTTTAAATCGGGGTATCTCAACCGTGACATTCACATTGTAAGCTGGGTTACTCCTTGCTACTGAAACTCTCTGCACACTCTAGGATGCTTAGCAACATCTTTGACCCCCTGCCAAATAGGTGCCTGCATCCGCACTAGCCTCTCCTCCCAAGGTCAGCAGTCAGACACATCTCCAGGCAAGGCCAGCTACTCCCCTGGGTGGTAAAACCAAACAAGGCCATCAGCTTTAAGGAAAGCTAGACAGACAACTGTTCTGTTTTAGAATACACTCATTTGTAGTTGAAAATACGTGACGTAGCGACGTTTATGTGTGAGTCCCCGGATTGTACTTCTGAGTCTATGAACTTCCACTCCACATACATATTAATGCGCTGGAAGACACTCGCTGTTGGTTCAACTTTGAGTGAAGGCTTCAAGGTAGGACGCAGTCGGCCAAGGTTGCTAATTAAAACTCCCAGGGATAGTTAGCTTCCGAGGGCCCACCTTTCATCCTGACAAGAGAGGGTTCGGCAAAGCAGGCATGTCCCTAGGCAAATCCAGGCCTATTTCAAAAGAGTTTAGCTCGCTCACTTCCCTTAACAAGGCACTAAAAGCTGCACAGTGAACATTCTTACAACAGGAAGTAAGTTTGGTCACTTCCAATTATTTTCCACTGCACTAAAGAAATTTAGAGTGAAATGGCCGATTTTACTAAATCATATGGTCTTCAGTGGTCCATCTTGTGATGATGCAAATATTTCAAAAATAACTAGGAAGGCCAATTAACACTGCCTCATTTTTTTGTGACATGGCCGTTAAATCTGGAGTTCATTATTTCAGCCAGATTCACTGGAAAGTGAACCCCTGGACCCATCTGTCCCTTCCTCCCTGTCCATCCCCCACCCTCCATCACTGGTGTATGGTCCATGCCTGACTTTTACTTGGCTTAGATTCTTGTGCTTACACAATTTTCCACCCATGGAGGAATCACCTGCCAAGCCGAAAAAAGAAGGTATTGCTACAAGAGATGTTCCTGCCTTGGCTATTAAACTATTAAAACAACGAGGCTCAAGGAATCAGAATTCCTCCAGGAATCTCCTGCTGGGAGAAGGGAAAGTCTGAGGCCTGGTGCTAGCCAGAGGGGAAACTTGACTCCCAGGAAGAGATTTCATACAACAGACAACTTGTCAGACCACCTTGCAGGACAAAGTGGAGCCCAGGCCATGATGGTGGGACCCTGCCCTGACCAGGACTGGCAGCTGTGCAGACCTCTCCCCACTATTTAAACCTAAACCTCATGACAAGACCCCCGAAGATGAGATGGACATTGGGGGGTGGAGTATGTGTAGTGTGTGTGTGTGTGTGTGTGCGTGCGTGGGTATGTGTGTATGTGTATGTATGTGTGTATGTGTGTTATTGTGTGTGTATGTGTGTATATGTGTGTGCATGTACGTGTGTGTATGTGTATTGTGTGTATATGTGTGTGAGTGTGTGTAGTGTGTGTATGTATGGGTGTGTATGTGTGTGTCTGTGGGTATGTGTGCATGGGTGTGTATGTGTGTGTAGTGTGTGTGTGTCTGTGTGTGTGTGTGTCTGTGTGTGTGGAGTATGTGTGTGGGGAGTATGTGTGTGTGTGTCTGTGTGTGTGTGTGGAGTATGTGTGTGTGTGGTGTGTGTGTATGTGTAGTCTGTGTATGTGTGTATGTGTAGTGTGTGTGTCTGTGTGTGTGTGTCTGTGTGTGTGGAGTATGTGTGTGGGGAGTATGTGTGTGTGTGTCTGTGTGTGTGTGTGGAGTATGTGTGTGTGTGGTGTGTGTGTATGTGTAGTCTGTGTATGTGTATGTGTAGTGTGTGTGTCTGTGTGTGTAGTGTGTGTATGTGTAGTGTCTGTGTGTGTCTGTGTATGTGTGTGTATGTGTAGTGTGTGTGTATGTGTGTGAGTGTGTGTAGTGTGTGTATGTGTAAGCGTGTGTATGTGTATGTGTGTATGTATGTGTAGAGTGTGTGTGTCTGTGTGTGTGTCTGTGTATGTATAGTGTGTGTGGTGTGTGTATGTGTAGTGTGTGTCTGTGTGTGTCTGTGGTGTGTGTGTGTATGTGTAGTGTGTGTGTCTCTGTGTGTATAGTGTGTGTATGTGTAGTGTCTGTGTGTGTCTGTGTGTGTGTAGTGTGTGTCTGTGTGTGTAGAGTATGTGTATGTGTATATGTGTGTCTGTGTGTGTCTTTGTATGTGTTGTGTGTGGTGTGTATGTGTAGTGTGTGTGTCTGTGTGTGTAGTGTGTGTATGTGTGTGTGGAGTATGTGTGTGTGTATATGTGTGTCTGTGTGTGTCTTTGTATGTGTTGTGTGTGGTGTGTATGTGTAGTGTGTGTATGTGTGTGTATGTGTATGTGTGTATGTGTGTGTGTG
>NW_008352134.1:354488-354642 GCF_000622305.1 Nannospalax galili
TGAAGGCCTTGTCCGCAATCTTCGTTCTTGAAGAAAGCTCTATTTGCCCTTGTTGGTCCCTAGGTGGAACTTTGATAAATGTTGTGTTGAAAGCAAATTATGTTGTATTGCACGTGCATTAATTTCTTGGCTAATATTTTGGTTTACTGTATTG
>NW_008352134.1:355139-400196 GCF_000622305.1 Nannospalax galili
TGCTCTCCAGAGAGTGTGTTCACAGAAAAAGCCCTTAGATCCCAGGTAATTTGGCTATCTGCTAGGTCCTTTCATGAGGAGGTTCCATTTGCAGACAGAATAAACAAATAACCCTCACCCTTCCCCTTACCCTGCCCAGTCAACTTCTGTATCTTCACGCTTACGTTACCACGCCAGAGAGGAATGTACTAGAACATAACGGACAGGTTTGCAGCTGCAGGCTTGAGAAAGGGAAACTCAGCAAGTTGCATTGGTTTCACCTTCAAAACAGTCCTTGGGATGGATCACCTTTCCTCTCTTTCCGACGTTGTTTGTTTCTTTGTTTGTTTCATGGTCTTTCTGAGACTGGGTCTCTCTATAGCCCCAGCTGGCCTAGATTCGCTAAGGAGACCAGGCCTCGAACTCACAGAGATCTGCCTGCCTCTGCCTCCCGAGTGCTGGGACTAAAGGCCTGTGTTTTCCCTCTTGACCCCTACTTCCTGTGCAGTTGACCCAGTGATATCAGTTGTGTAGACCCTTCCAGCATCCCCTTTGGAGTTTGGATTCTCTGTCCTTTCCAGTCCTTTCCCCACCCAGCAGAGGACCTGAAGCAGCTGGTTTCTTTCCTAGGAAGCAAGATTACTTCCAACAGAAACCTAGCTTTCTTCTGGGTAGCAAAGTGATTGGCTCTAGTAAGCCACATTTCCCAGAATCCTTTACACTTAGAAGTATCTAATTATTTGAAAATCAGTGTACAAAAAATGCCTCAAAATTTAAAAAAGCATATTGTTATATTTACTGTCAACTTCACTGTAGAAATACTGTAGAAAAGGCAACTTAGGAAGGGTTTGTTCTTGACTCGTGGTTTAAGGAGATACAATCCATCATGATGGGGAAGCGGCTAGTTACCGCATAGAGTCAGGAAGCAGAGAGACGTGGATGCTGGTGGGCAGCTGGCTTCCTCATCATTATTTTTATTTTATGTGTATGCATGTATTGCCTGCATGTAGGTAAGTGCACCTGTGTCATGCAACGCCAGTAGAGGACAGAAGAGGTGGTTGGATCCCCTGGAACTGGAGTTACAGTTACTAGTTGCCATATAGGTGCTGGGATTTGAACCCTGGTCTTCTGTAAGAATAGTCAGTGTTCTTAACTGCTGAGACATCTTTCCAGCTCTCTGTTTTTCTTTTTGAGCTCAGCCCAGAACCCCAGCCCAAGGGATGGTGCCTCTACCACTCAGGGTAGCTCTTTCCTGTCTGGAAACTGCCTCACAGGCACACACAGAGGTGTGTCTCCTAAGTGATTCTAAATCAGTTAAGTCGACAATTGAGCATTACACCAAGAAGCAGACAGCTGACAGTCACCCCCCTTCGCTGACGCTTCACCTTTTGGGAGATAGAGGGGCTGCTGGAAACTTCACAGCCATCTTAGGCATTTCAGGATGTAAGCTGGGGTTGACCACGGCTGAGTAACAGCAGAGATGGCAGACCCTGATGTTTCCACAGGGCTCTGCTGTACCAGGCTTAGGTCCTTTTCCTATGTGAAAACTGCCCTCATCTACTTGGATCATTGTCTTCATTACAGGAAAAAAAGTCTTCCTAAAGCAAGTGTGCACAGTGATGGTTTCCAAGGGAGCTCAGACAAACCTGCCCACCTCAGTAGGTCAGCCACTCCTCCCACCTTGCTATGCCTGGCTTTCTTTGCTAACCCCAGTACCGTGTGCAGCCCAGTCTTCCGTTCTCTGATTCACTCACTTGCTATCTGCCTCTCAAGATCAGAGGCCTTGTTTGTTACAGACGCAATCTCAAGAAACACCTGCTAAACACAACTACATGAATTAAGGTTCCCCCACGTCACTTGGCAAAATCTAAGCCTGTGTGGCTTGGCTACAGATGACTGTGAGTTGAACTCCTCCCACAGTTATAAAACACAAATGATGGTCTTCCCTGACCTCCACATCTATACCACATGCACACGAGAGAGAAAGAGAGAGAGAGAGGAGAGACAGAGAGAAAGGAGAGAGAGAGGAGAGACAGAGAGAGAGGAGAGACAGAGAGAGAGAGGAGAGAGAGAGGAGGGGGGAGAGATTCAGAGAAAAACCAACATTCCCCAGAACCCAAGTCAAGACAGATCTGTTGTTCCACTTACTCCTATGGTGAGATGGAAAGCAGACTGGAGTCTCCAGAGCTACGAGGCCAGGTAGCCTAGTGTCCAGAGCAGTGAACGAGACGTAAGATAGATGGTGAGGGACAGGACGGTAAAGGCTGACACGTGAGGGTCTTCCCTGACCTCCACATCTATACCACATGCACACGAGAGAGAGAGAGAGAGAGAGAGAGAGAGAGAGAGGAGAGACAGAGAGAAAGAAGAGAGGAGAGAGACAGAGAGAGAGGAGAGACAGAGAGAAAGGAGAGAGAGAGGAGAGACAGAGAGGAGAGAGGAGAGGAGAGAGAGAAGAGAGAGGAGAGAGGGGAGAAAGGAGAGAGGAGAGAGAGAGAGGAGAGAGAGAGATCATTGCAGATGATGAGAAGGCATCTTTATCTAAACTCCTCTTCCCTCCCTCTCCAGGTACCATCCCCTCACCTTATTGGGCAGAGCTGCATCAATCTCCTCCTGCAGTTTCTTCTGGATATCAGGGTGAGTGGCCAGTAAATACATGACAAAGGAAAGTGTGCTGCTGCTGGTCTCATAGCCAGCAAAAATAAAGATCACTGACTGGGCTATGATCTCCAAATCAGACATAGCTATGAGAGAAAATATTTTAAGTAAGGCAGGTCAGTGTAGAACATCACAGATGAGATGAAGCTCCCATTTCCCTAGAGGTTATGGAAGAGTCATTAAGTCACGCTGGGACTGGTGATCTCTGTGGTATCTACTGTGCTATCTAAAAGGGAAGACTGCTTCAGTCAGGTTGTTCCAAGGGTTATACTTCTGTTCTTCATCGCAGAAAACTCACCACCACCACCAGTGGAAGACTTCAAGATATAAAGTTTCTCTTTTTTGAAGATTTATTTTCATTTTTATTTACATCCTGATCCATGAAGATGTGAGGAGTTCCACCCCCACACTCCCTGCCCTGTGTTCTTTGTCATGATAAGCTGTGCTCCCCTAAATGATGAGTCAAAATAACCCTTACTCCCTAAGTTGCTCCTGTTGAGAACTTGGTGACGACACCAGGAAAAGCAATGCAGCCACCCTTATAATTCTGTTTTATTTGTTTACTTAATTCTAAAAGCTTCATTTATTTATGTTTATTTATTCATTTATTACGTGTACGTGTGTGTGCCTGAGTGTGTGTATGTGTACTGTGTGTGCAAGTGTCTGTGGAGGCCAGAAGACTGTATCAGATCCTGGAGCCCGAGTTATAGGTTACAAGTGGTTATCAGCCACCCAGTGCGGGTGCTTGGAACTGAACCCAGATTCTTTGCAACGGCAGCAAGTGCTCTTAACCACTGAGCCATCTCTCCAGCCCTGACCCTCATAACTTTAATAGTCTAATAAATATTATGCATCCTTTTGACAATTTTCCCACCTAGATCAAAAGCTCATATTAAATGAGTCTGTAGCACTTCCTTTTAAACCGCAACATCAGGCAGCTCGGCACAAGGGAAGCGTTCAGTGGAAAACCAAAACACCCTGACGCTGTTGAGTCAGTTCAGTGACGCCGAAGCTGAGCGACTGCCTCCCTGTGCCTGGGCTGAGGGCATGACAGCTCACAAGCTGCAGAATGCTCACCTGCATGAGGCTTGTCAGTCAGGAGAAGACACCTGACAAGGGATTCTGACTAGTGGGGAAGAATTGAAATGTATCCACACGGCCAGGCTCTACTGCCTTCTGTGCCAATCAAATCCCCTTCACAAACCTCCTCCCTGGAAGGGTCAAAGGATTGCTCCCTAGCTTCTGCATGAGAAGCATTGAAGGTTAGTATATCTACAGCGCTTCCCCTTCAGGCTTTAGTTCTGCAGACATGCATCGCATTTCATAAATGAATGATGTCTACAGATGATGAGTTCCCTTCAAAAGAAGGAAAAGTTTATAAACAAATGCAAATATCATTTTATTTGTTCTTCCTTGAAAAGAAGCCTATTTGGCTGCCAGGCCAGGGAGGAATACCCTTACAAAATAATCCTAACCACGACGGGATCACTGGGATGACGGTGGAAACAGGAGAGACGGAAAGAGAAGGCAGATAGGACGCATCAGAACGGAGGGGAAGTGCTGGGTCTGTGAGCTTGTCCTGCAGGGAGTCACTAGTTTTCAGCATCAACCTGTATAAACAAGGTGTATAAATTGGCAGTCATGAATAGCTGCAGAGGTGTGGACTGGAGGCTTGGGAATTTTCCAACCTAGGTACTACCCAACCAGCCCACACAAACAGCATGTCAGCGTTCATTCTCAGACAAGGATCTCTCTGAACTATGACAACAGACTAGAGGATCAGGGCTAAAAGTCCAGGAAACAGACCTGACTTTGAATTCTGGTTGTGACATACAATGGCCACATAACTTTAAACTCAATTTCCTCCTATGCAAACCGCAAGAGGGAACTGACCTCCCCAGGCTGTACCCAGCCCAGGTAAACAACCAGGTAACCAAGCAGGTAACCATGGTGATGGCTAAATCTCTTCTGGTCGATGCTATATTGTTTTTTCGAAAATTCATCCGGCTTTCTCAGCCGTACCAAAACTTTGCAACGCCAAGAAAAAGCTTTTCCAGGTGAAAGCAATTACCAAGCTAATCACAGGGGCTGGAAATGGATCGAATGAGTCACTGATGACGAGACTGACTGGGCTTCCGTTGCAGTTGCCCATGATTAGCTTGCTGGCGACAGTGAGCAATCCTGTCTCTGTGGGCACATTCCCCTGGGCACAGAACAGTGGCCTATTATCAATCTCCATTGCCATTTGGGAAAGAGGCCTGAGTTGGTGTCATTAACACATGTTCATTATTTTAATGGGGCATTAAGGCTGATTTATATGGCTACATTAAAGGAGAAAGATTATTCCAGAATTATACCTATGTAAGCGCACTTAACATCTTGCCAATAGTCCTTACAGAGGACGAAGGCCAGTGTCCCTGATTCCAGAAACTTCTGTTTCTTTGTGTCATTGGTTGATTGTCAGCACAATAAAAGTGAGGGCCCCTGGGAGGTCAGGGTGGTTGTTGCACTTTTTTTTTTTTTTTTCTGCAAGGAAGATCCTGTTATGAATTAGAGCTGGGGAACTCTGCTACTGACAGAGAGCAAAAGCATACACATTCTCTTGTACGTCTAAGGACCGCCTAAAGGCTCGGTAATTCCTCCTAATAGAAATGCTGCTCTTTCCTTTCTTGGTGATACATTAGGATAGCAGCATAATCATTATTGATTTTACTGCTATGCAGCTTGTCAGCATGGAGAGCTCAGGACCCTATTGCTTCACAAGAAAAGCCGAAAGAAATGATATTTGAGATTGTCATTCTTTTAAAAAGAATTTTAAACTTTTTATTTGTGTGTATGAGCATGTGGCCTGTATGTAGGTAAGTGCACCCATGTTGTGCAATGACTGTGGAGGACAGAAGAGGGTGTCAGATCCCCTGGAACTGTAATTACAGACAGACGGTTTTTAGTTTCCATGTGGGTGCTGGGATTCAAACCTGGGTCTTCTGCATGAGCAGCCAGTGTTCTTAACTGCTGAGCCACCTCTCCAGCTCCCCAGATTACCAAACTCTACGCGCTGTCCTCTCTCAGCATCAGTTCCTCCCCACCAATGCCCACTCCCCATTCTGCCTCTTTCTAAGGGCCATCTCTTCATTCACATCGTTAATCACCAGTGGTCCTAGGAGAAAAGCACCAGGCAGGGCAAATTTACAAAACACGTACTAGCCAACATGAGGTTTAGTCTGCTAAAAATGAGGGGTGGGGTGGGGATGGGGCAGGGAATGACTTTTGGGAAAGATTTTGTAATGTTTTCCTTAGATCTTACAATGAGTGTCTGCACTTGTATTAACATGAATAGTAAATATTTCGGTGAATTATTCATAAACTGCTTAATCTCTGACTTGTCTATTAACCTTATACTCTACAAATACAAGCTCTAACTCTGAGTGTTGATCAACAAATACTTGGTTCTTGTCAAAGTTTGTTACATTACAGGTGTTAATAAACATCAGGGTCATGAAGGTGGGGTAAACTTGCTGGTGCTGCTCTCCATCTTTGCGAGGGAAGTGAAGTGGGTAAGTGTGATGGCTAATTTTTAATTATCAATTTGTCACAACCTAGAATCATCTGGGAAGAGAGTCTTAGCTGAGGAATTATCTAGATCAGGTTGGCTGGTGGGTATGTCTGCAGAGGAGTGTCTTGATTGTTAAACCACCCATCCCACTGTGGGCAGCACCATTCCCTAGGCTGAACCGTGTAAGGATGAAGGAGAGAAGCAAGCTAGCAGTAAGGTACATTGTCTCTCTGCCGCTGACCGTGGATGTGATGTGAATAGCTGCTTGAGTTTCCGCCTTGCCTTCACAGAGATGATGGACTGTCACCCGAATCTGTCAGTCAGATTCTCTTGTCACAGTAACAGTAACAGAAACAAAACTAGCCGAGCAGGTGCTCCACTTCTTCTCTGCCTTTATTCTGACCTCCTCAGAGCTCTACACAAGGCTTCTCAAGACTGTCCCAGAGCTGTGACAGAGACCAGTCCACCACACGAGCAGATGACAGAATCTCAAGGATTCCAGGCCAAAAGGAAGATCATGTGGGAAGTTGAGGGGCGAGAAGGGAACATTCCCCAAAGTAACACTAGTTCGACTGAAGTCTACTCATGTGCGATCAAATTGTATTTTGAGTCAAGATATGGAACTCAAATCAAATATTAAGAAAGAGTTGCAAAAGCTAAGCCTGCTCTCTCAAGTGCTGTCATTAGCACAATAAGAGCATCTGAAAATACAGGGCAAGGTTCATATCGGAGGCCTCCTGCTGCTGGCTTTGAAATTCTGGGACTTCGCCAGCTTTTGTATTAATACAGGGCACCTCATCCATCCAAAAATAAATGTAACCAGGCTCCCAGGTGCTTCCAGGCACAATGAACGTTCCCTTTCCGTCTGAACACAAGACATTCCCCCAGGTGTGGATGATCTCCGCGCATTAGAAATAAGGCGAGGCGGGAGGCTGATGACCTCTAGTCTTCATCTCCGGTGCCACATCCAGTTAGTTTGATGGGAATTCATTTTCATTTTCTCTTTCTCTCAATCTGACACCATCAGCTACTTCATATGAGAATCACCTCTAATATGTCCCTATCTCATCAAGAAAGATAATGGCCCACCAAGGATACGTGTTTTTGTTTCCAGACGTGATTCTTCAGTGAAGCAGATCTTTGCTGAAGCCCAGCGAGCTAGAATGACATTTCTGATTTTCTTAGATTTAACTGACCCTTCCGTATGCTCAGGAAAAATGGCTCTGTCAATCAGGGGAGCATGGGGTTTCAATTGCTTATTTCGGTATTGCTACCTGCGGCTTCCCTTAGCACCAAACACCCTAGTTGATGAATTTATTATTCAATAGCTGCTGGTTTCATCCATGCTGTAAAATGAAAAGAATTCAAGTTCGTAGTCACAGGGAACAAATTGCTATCAGCTCATAAAGCCTAGTTCTCACAGGCAATATTTTAACTCCTGGAGTCTTTCAGATTGCCAAAGCAATGGAACGAAATTCACGATTTCTTTCCTATTTGTAGGGAACTTCATAAAAAGAAACTATGTCCATACATGAAGCAGAGTAAAAAGCATAGGTTTAGGGTAAGATGCAGCAGCTGGTTTTATCTAAACTTAGTGTATTAGGTTGGGCAAACAAACTTAATTTCTAGCTACTCAGATGACAGAGAGATCCAAACTCCTGTGCGACCCAGTGTTTTTTGCTGTTGGTTTTGTTTTGTTTGAAACTTTGCTTTATGTGGCCCAAGTTGTCCTTGAACTTGCCTTTCTTACGCCTTGGTGCACCCCAGTACTAGGATTGTAGACATACCTCAATGTCCCTCACTACAACCCCAGCTTTGATAACCTAGAAAACATATAATTCCTGCACTCCAGTACTCAAAGTTCAAATAAGAGCAATCTGTTGTTAAAAGACATTTCTCAAGAAAAATGTAAATCATGATTCACAAGAAAAATTTTAAAAGTGAACATGGGGGGCTGGAGTGATGGCTCAGCAGTTAAGAGCACTTGCTGTTCTTGCAGAGGACCTGAGTTCAGTTCTCCAGGATCATACTGTGCAGTTCACTTCTGCCTGTAACTTCAGTTCCACCAACTGTGGTGAGAGGCAACTGTCTTTCAGAAAGACTCAAGGTGTCTTCTAGGAATGCAAGCCACCTCACTATTCACTAAATGAAGGGCTATTCTCAGCCAGCTACTTTGGTTCTCAAGACAGCAGTCTTTTTTTATGGATAATCCAACTCAAGGCATAGAACATAGAAGCAGACAATGATGATAGATAGATGATAGATAGATAGATGACAGATAGATAGATGATAGATAGATGATAGATAGATAGATGATAGATAGATAGATAGATGGATGATAGATGATAGATAGAAGATAGATAGATAGATAGATAGATAGATAGATAGATAAATAGATAGATAGATGATGGATGGATGGATGGATGGATGGATGGATGGAAAAGTACTTCTACAAAAAGTGGCCAGTTTGAAAGACTGCTTGACTTCCAGAATCAAGAGACTTGGGTTCCAGGCCAGATGTGTCTTGAAAATCACTTGAGACCCTAGGCACATACACATCACATCCCTTTTTTCACACCTCCGTCCTCACCTTTTGTAAAACTGAGCAGGTTTGGGAGAGTGGGAGAGAAAGAGAGGTCAGACCAGAGTTCTGATTAGCCACAGGGTCCCACAGCTCTGCCTGTGCACTGAGGTCGATGATGAAATTGGAAAGCCCACAGATAGAGTTGCAGACCCCTATGCCTTCCGCAATGTGGGAGAGCCACTCCTCACCTTGACGCGAGGTGCCCGATGCCCTCCTGCCTCACCCTCGGCCCGTTTCCTCCCACTCAGCCCCTTGGTTTCGGCTTTCGTCTCTTCCTCACTTCCCTCCACATCCACCAACTTGACCTAAGCAATTGGACAGGACTGTGTGGATCACACCTGCACTTACAATAGTTTGTGTAGGTATATGTGTATATTTTCATGTGTATACGTATGTGGGCATGTGTATGTGTGTGTGCATGTGGAATCCCAAGGTTGACACTGGATGCCCCCTCCATTGCTAACCACCTTCTTTTTGAGACACCACGAGCTCTCAACTGAACGTGGCACTCCCTGATTGGCTGTCCTGGCTGACACCGCGGTGAGCTCTAGCATTCCGCCTTTTTCAACCTCCCCAGCAGCTGGGTCACAGGAGCGGGCCGCCTGCCACACCTAGATTCTCATGTAGCTGTGGGGACCCAAAATCAGGTCTTCATGTTCATGTGGCCAACACTGACTGATCCACCTTTCAGTCCCTATAGCATAGTTTTTAAATGTCCACTAGAACCAAGTTCAGACCCCTTGTATGGCCTCTAATCCTGGCATTTATTGAGCCTACCAACTTCATCACACACCAGTGTCCTGCTCAGGTGTTAAACCTTATCCCACAGTGTTCTGAAGTCATATGTACATATATACGTGTGTGTGTGTGTGTGTGTGTGTGTGTGTGTGTGTGAAAGAGAGAGAGAGAGAGAGATGAGCTGTTCACCTTTGCATACTCTCAGCCCCTCCTCTGGAGCTCTCTTTCCACCATCTTTACTTTGATAGCAACTACTCACTGTTCATAAGGCTGCCCGAAAGGTGGTCCTTGGGAAAAGCTCCTGCAAGCAAGAGAAATCCATACTAGAACAGTTTACACAGGGAGAGGTGAATTTCCTCACGTCTTAACAAGCCGCTTGCAGGACTGGTTCTGGGGTTCGTGGAGGTGCTCAGCAATCCCACTGGGCCTCCTGCTTTTCCACTCTCACATCTCCTCACATTAATGAGGTGGCCACGAAGGCGCAGTCACGCAGGGGCTCTGGGCTTCCACACTCCAATCACGTATGACTTTACTAGGATGTAAAACATCTCCCAGGAGGAACCCTGCCAAACTCCTAGCTCTACATGGCTAACACTGGTCACGTGCCATTTCCCTTTCTGCCAAGAAGCAAGAAAAGGAAGTGTGTTTTCACTCTCTAAAAGAGAAAAGAACACTAACATCAGATTGCAGAATGGAGTTGTAGCTCTGGTGGTAGAGTATTTACCTAGCACGCACAAGCCTGGGTCCGTTCCCCAACCCTGCATAAATGCAGCACTCCAGAGGTGGAGGCAGGAAGATCAGAAGTTTAAGATCATCTTCAACTACATAGTAAGTTTGAGGCCAGTTAGGGCTTTGAGAGACTCTGCCTTAAAAACAGCAAATCAAAGTAATAAACAAAATACATCAGCAAACTCAGAACACGGGCACATGCTTAAATGGCGTGTTCAGAGTCTGCTTCCTCTAAAACATGACCGTTCTTTAAAAACAGGCCCTTTGGGCTACTCACAGCTGTGTGCTCCTGATTTTTGATGCTGTGTTAGCAGTAACTCCAATTCTAGGAGCGTTCAGGGACTCTTAACTTTTACTAACTTAGAATACATTTGATCTACAGGTTAAGATATCCACACTTCGAAACTCCTAAGTGAAACAGATTCACTAAGCCACGGGAAGGATGCCAAATCACTGTATGTTAAAGCCAAGCAAGGCAGCGTCTGGAGCAGGGAGCTGAGCTGCAGCCCTCGAGTTAACCTTCGATAGGACAGTGTGCACGAACTCCACCCTGGTGGAGAGCCACTGTGGCTAGTGGCAAAAGTGCTGCTGGTGACTTCACAAGCTCCTCCTCTTTCATTCCTTATGTGTTAGGTCTTTCTCCGGCTCACTTGGGGCCTATCCCCTTCCACATCCCTACTACTAAATGGGTATGACATTTAGTCATCCCCACTAAAAGCAGGACCAAGATGGGGTGTCCACTCTCCCCAGCCTTACTCAATATAGTGCTTGAAGCCTTAAGAGGAGACAAAAACAAGAGAAGGACGTGGGGTGCAGGACGGAAGGGAAGAAGTTACGGCATCCTAGTTGCAGATGACAGACGTCTCTACATAAGAGACCCCAAGGGCTCCATCAGAAACTCGGCACTGATGAACTTTGCTTTTAGCAAAGTAGCGGGTTGTAAAATTAAGACACAGAATTATAGCCTTCCTATATCCTAACAACAAACCTGCTAAGGAAAAAATAAAAAATCAATCCTATTCAAAATTGCCTCCAGAATCACCTTGGAATAAACCAAAGTCTCCACTGATGACTCAGTGACTTTGGGGAAAATCTTTTGGCTGAGAGCTTATACTACTTACCTAAAATGAACGCTATGATCAAGACAATTATAATAATTGATGTTGATAATTACATTGTAGAAATAAACTTGCTGAAATTCTCTATTTACCTATGCTATATCTCAGGGGTGTCCAGCATCAAAGAAACTCAAAGATTCCCTTCAGTCTCTCTTCTGATATTAAGAGGGGGTGATAACACACACAGAGGAACCTCACCAGGACTTTTAGACCTGAACAAAATGGAATTCTCCATCAACAGGCACTTAGAGGGAGAGGTCAGCTCTCAGGGCTTCTGCCTCTGCTCAACCTAATTTCACTCTGAATATTCCCAAGGAAAACACTGAACGTCTTCAACACCTTCCAACTGAAAATCCCACGGAGGCCGTTGAGCAAAGCAGCGAGCTACCTTTCCAAATATTTACCACTGCTGGTCCCAGGCACTTCTGAAATTCAGCTCCGCGTGATAGAACCCGCGGCATCACTAGGATTTTTTTTAACAGTAATAGTCTAAGCAAATGTAAATAGCTGGAGGTGGAGCACAGGTGCACCTGGTCACGTGGGGGTAGAAGACCTTCCGCACTGAGTCACACCTTTCTGAATCACATTTTCATCAGCACCTGAGCCTGTTTTCCACGGTGCTCTGTGATCTTGGTTCCCCCAGTGACGTCAGCGCTGGAAAGTCATCCTTGTACTTTGAGAAGCCTGGGGAACCATCAGCAAGAACTGAGTAAATACAGCCAAGGGTTACTGGGAGGCAGCTTTAGAAAAGGAACATCTTTCTAAGAAAAAGGTGAAAGTTTTATGTCAGGTTGCTCCTAAGACTGGAGTCAAGAAGGAACTTGGGATCTGCAATGGCCACAAGAGATTTGAGGCTGAGGGTGGAATGCATGTTATAAAACTCCTTCTTTTTAAAGAAAATAATCCTGACCAAATTAATAGTCCATATTTGTTGCTCTTCTGTAAATACTGGGTAAATATTTGCCACTTGTAGTTGGGGGGGGGCAGGTGCCATCTACAGGGTGATGAACAATAAATATATCAGGTTAAACATCAATTGCCTGTCTATGTACAAATAAAAGACTTACGTGGGGTCTGGAAAGACAGGTCAGGTAGTAAGTGCTTGCCACAAAGGCATAAGGACCTACATTTAGTCCCCAGAAGCCACGCATAAAAAGCCACACACACTAGTACACACTTGGTAGCCCAGTGCTGGGAGGTGGAGACAGGAGGATTCCTAAGGCTCACTGGCCATCTAGGCCAGCCAAATTAGTAAGCCCCAGGTAAGAGACCCTGTCCCCCCAAACAAGGTGGGCAGCTCCCGAGGAACAACACCCGAGGTTGATCTCTGGCCTCCACACACGTGCACACACATGCAAATGCATGCACACAAACACAAATGAAATTTAAATTTTAAAAAGGAAACTGTGTAAAAGAAGGACAGCTACGTTTGAGGATAACTGACTGAATTAATTAAGAGGTAGTTACGTCTGAAGATAATTAACTGAATATAAGCATCGCAATAGAGAGAACTCATATAAAATTTCCCGAGTCTGGGCGGTTGGCTTTCAGCAGCTCTCACACACGTCAGAACAGTTCGGGGCTGGCCGTCCGTCATGTGGGAGATTCCAGGGTCCAGACGCAGGCATTCCTCAGTCTGCCTCTGCTCCACTGCTGGGGGCTCAGTGGAGGATGCAGAGCTCTTGGGGCTTCTGTCCCCAGGGTTCTGTTAGTTTCTTCAGGAGCAGCTAAAGCGTAGAGCGTCTTTCCTGGTGCCAGATTGTCAGCAGTGGCTTAAACGAGAACTGGAGTCATTATCTGTACTGGGCTTGAAGTTCTAATTAATTTGTCCTCAAGGAGTGACACATATATCAGTGAGGCTGACATTTGTATGAACGTAGGACAATGAAAATACCACGGACTCAGCTTCCAGATGAGAAAATTGTAAAAAAAAAAATCAAAGGCAAAAATGAGCATCAAGTCAGTATTTTATCACTCTGCAGAACCAGATCTGACTCCTCTCTCACTATAAACCCATAGTAAGCTCCTTTCCAGAAGCACTCTCATGTTATTCATGAGATTCATTTTTCAGGTTCACAAGACAGAGGACCTGGAAACCCCTGGTCCCGAGTAGCTTGGCTGGCCTTTCATTTTCCAGACCATCCCCCACAGCTATGTATATGTGAAGCAGTAAAGTCTGTTGCTCTCCAAGACCCCTGCTTCCCCACTGCATGTCCAAAGTATACTACTAAGAATAAACTTTTGAATTTAGAAGAAAGCAAGAAGCAGCAGTAGTAAAAACAAAACTACCATTTGGGTTTATGATCCTGGAAACCTTCTTAATTAAAGAGCATGTGCAAAACCGTGAGTGGGGCATGCATTAAGAAAAATAACCAAATCCACAAAACACAAGCGACCAATCATCAACGAAAACAGAAAAATAGATCCTACCCATTTTTAAAGAAGGAAGTGGATCTTTCTGATTTATAAATATCGTTTTTCCCAAACAGTATGCCTTCAGACAGAGACAGAGTGACAGAGGAAGAGGGGACAGGGAGAAAAGAACAGCTCACACAGGAAAGACCGTAGGTCCTCCATGTATCAGGTTGACCTTCTAAAGAGCAAAGGCAGGGCGATGATGAGAACTACATTGCAATGGAAATGGCTGAAAGTTTTGCAAAATGATTGAAAAACCATTTCAGAAGAAAACTTACAGCAAGGTCAAGCAAGTACACTCAGACCTCATCGTCCCTTATAAAGCCTTGTAAATGACCAGGACCAAAGGCAATGATCTTCCAGACAAGGCACCAGGGGTTGGACAGGTGGCTCAGCAGTTAGGAGCACCTGATGCTCTTGCAGGGGACCTAGGTTGGGCTCCCGGCACCGATGTTGGTGACTTACGACCACCCGTAACTCCAGTTCCAGGGGATCTAATGCTTTCTTCTGACCTCCAAGGGAGGAACAGAGACATACACACAAATTAAAAAAAATCATTTTTAAGATACCAGTTAACTTGCAAAGAGACTTCTCATTAGCCACCTGAGCACTACAAAGGGAAAACAGCGAAAATAAATGAAACCTAATCAATCATCAAAATCTATAACAAACTAAAGGATTTTAGGAACACAGGGAAGTAACTTACTTGAAACAAAACAACTATTAAAGGACAAAAAGTTAATTTAAAAGGAAAACACTGTCTATATTAGACAGAAAATGCAAATCTCAACTTGAAGACTTGGTAAAATTTGATTTGGTTTGGTTTGGTTTTGAGACAGGATCTCCCTGTAGCCCTAGCTAGTCAGGAATTTGCTATATAGACCAGGTTGGCCTTGAACTCACAGAGCTCTACTTGTCTGAGTGCTGGGAGTAAAGGCATGTGCCACCATGCCCAGCTGGTTTGTTTTTTGGGGTTTTTTTGTTTTTGTTTTTGTTTTTTTGGGGTAATTTTTGAGACAGGGTCTCCCCGTATCCCCAGCTGGTCAGGACTTTGCTATGTAGACCAGGTTGGCATCAATCTCACAGATCTTCCCGCCTCTGCCCCTCCAGTGCTGGGATTTAAAGGTGCACCACCATGCCAGGCAACTTGGTAAACTTTTAGGTGAAAATAAAAATAATAGTTTTGATCAAGATTTTATTTTGAAATAGTTTCAGAATGTCATTCAGTGTGAGTGTGTGTGTGTGTGTGTGTGTGTGTGTGTGTAAGAGAGCATGAAATTGATGAGATTGGAAGGGAGATGCATTCTGGGGGTTTTGAGGGGAGCTGGAGGAGGGGAGTTCTTTGTGATGAAATGTGCAAGTGTTGATTGATAAACCTGCTGATTGATAAATGTGCTGGATCATAAACATGCTGACTCCCAAGCCTGATACACACCTACCATGCAGTCACACTACGAGTCGGGGTATTACGAAGTCCATGATGAAGCCCGTCTCATTTGTGACTGCTAACAGGTTTGAAGTCGCTGTTATGTCTAAGTGCCTACAGGGATCCGAAATCAAAGGAGCCCCACCCCTCCCTAGCATTACAGCAACGGCCAGGCAGATTTGGAGGAGCTTAGGACACAGGCCCTCTTCTCCCCATACTCTACCTGAGTGACACATATTTTCATTTTTTCTTTCTGTTTTTGAGACAAGGTCTTGCTATATAACTCGGGCTTGCAATCCCCCTGTCTCAGTGTCCTGAGTCCTACGATTATAGTCCTGTACTAGCTACCATATCTGGCTCTTTTCAAACTTTCTTGGTGTGTCTGTGATAGCACCAATGTCAATATATTAATCATAGTGGGGTCAAAGTCTGTTATGGTCATTCAGGGAAGCCCCGACATGTCTATGATTTATTTATTTGCTTATTTATTTATCTATTCATTTTATGGGTATGAGTGTGCGACTGTATGCATGTATGTGAAGTGAGAGAACTCTGCCAAGAGCCTTGATGCTCCATGACTATGTGGCTCAGAAAGCGGAAATGAAACAGACAAAGTTGACATCTTTCTGATGAAATTTGCTGATTGGGTGACCGTAGTCTTCAAGGCAGCCTCCTGGGATTAAAGACTTTAGCATCAGACTGTTACTACTAGATGATAAATTGGTTGGAGGCATACCAAGGCAGCCATTCATGAACCACCAGCCAATACAGCATCCTCGATCAGGTTTAGAAGCACATGGACTGTTGGAAGGAAGTGATGACTGGGGAAGCTGGGGCAGGCGGGGGGGGGGAGGGGAGCTGCTCGTCTATTCAGGACAGAATGACACAGAAGGTTCAGCTCTCTCATTTCAGGCTCGCTGATGCCTGGAGTCTTCCTGTGAAGATGGAGAGAGATGGGGAGAATAAAAGGCTTTTTGGTCAGACAGTAGACTCTATGCAAGGGAGGAGCCAGGCAGAGCCAGCTGAGGCAGTGAAGAAATCACTCACCGTGGGAAAGTCTAAAGTCTGAAGTCTGTGCTCTAACCTAACCCGACCCTCATCACATAGCAAGGGGAGCTGTGATGGTTGATACTGACTATCAGCTTAATGGGATCTAGAACCACCTAGGAGACAGCCCTCCGGGCATGTTTGAGAGAGAGTTTCTAGATTGGGGTAGTCAGGAGATGGAAAGGCCCACCTAAATGTGGGTCCCGGACTGAAGAAGTGAGCTGAGCCCCAGCATTCATCTCTGACTCAAGGATGGATGGATGCAATGTGACCAGCCACCTCAAGCTTCTACTGCTGTCATCCCCAACATGATGGACTCCAGCTGGGAGCCAAAACAAACCCTTCCTTCCTTACGTTGTTCTGGTCAATGAGAAAAGTAGCTGATACCGAAGAGACTGAGGGAGAGAAGGGGCAGAGAGCAGATCCTCAAGGAGTCCGAGGAGATGAGGGGACTGTGAGGTTCGTTTAGTGGAAGGGTCTGAGGGGCCAGCAGCATCACCCGGAAGACCAGCAAATGTTAAAATGGCCAACAGTACTGTGCAGTCCTGCCCCAGTACAGGGAGGGTACAGCACACAGGCTAATTTTCCCCTTTCAGCCCCGTGCTGTACAGGATTGGACATAGAAGAGAGCACCTGTGCCCGCCTGCCCGGAGGCTTGAGATGACACTCCACAAAGTGGAAGGAGGAGGGGCAGGGATAGATTCTCCCAAAGAGGAGTGTAATTGCAGCAATGTGAATTAAGTTGTCAAATTGCAGTCTGTTCTTACAGCCTGAGTACCAAGGAAACCAGAGTCACTCAGTTACCAAATCTTCTACTAAGGGTGGATTTCAATATGAAATAGATGCCAATCACTTCGGAAACCAACAAGGAATCCACACAGGAGGTCAGGGCACATTGACCTAATCATTTCACAAAAGATTACATCAGACAGACTCATTGTGCAAGAGACACAAGGGACGATCACACCCACCAGTAACTTTCACATGAAAGATCCACATATGTTCTAGCACAATTGTATGTGTCCTACAGCACAGGCGAATGGCTGGGGGGATGTTGGGGAAGCAGAGCACAACTTGGACAGAAGTGTCTTCCCTAATGTAAAGATTATCTCTGAGTCACTTTGAAAATGGTCTAGTTAGGACAGGTGATATTTTTCTAAGTCTCTCTCCAAAGTTTACTTTCTTTGTGACTGAGGTCACGCTGCTTGTTTCTGACCTTTCACCTTTTATTGCTGTAGTTATTATATTAATAATCATTTTATCATCAAGAGGCAGCTGGTTACACAAATAAAAATATAAATTATTGAAACAAAGCAGCAGGTATTAGATGAGGACCTCCAACAGCCCCCCCACCCCCCATGTTCTCTGATGCCCAGCAATGTAAGTATTTGATACAGAGTCTGTTCTGGAGCTGCTTCCAATTGATTTGGGGGAAAACAGACATATGCACAGGAGGTAACTGGCAAACAATGCAGAATGGTTTATAATTAGATTTTGTGTCATGTGACTTGGCCCCTTAGTGTGATGAATCAGAAAAGGTGGAGAGCGATGTGACTTGAACCACTGAGAACGTTCTAAAGGAGGGTCAACCTGTGCTGGCACTCTCAGAATGGGTAAGAGTAGAACAGGCTAGAAAGGAGTTTGGCCTCCAGGATCTGAGCTCTATCCATGTTTCAGGCATGCCCAGAAGGGTGGGGTCACTGATACCAAAGTACAAAATGCCATGTGCTTCATGTCTCTATTAGCCTTTTTTTTTGGTCTTTTTGAGACAGGGTCTCACTGTAGCCAGAGCTGTCCTGGAACTCACTATGTAGACCAGGCTGGCCTCGAACTCACAGAGCTCCGCCTGCCTCCACCTCGCCACCACACCCGGCTTGTCTCTATTAGTCTTTAGAGCAGGGCCGGGCCATGAACTGGGAAGATCAGAGAACGCGCTTCTCTGTGAAGCTGTAAACCAGAAGCTGGGTGTTACAAGAACGTGTGTGAGAAGACCGCTGCAGACGTCATGTCCTCAGTGGACACGACACTTTAAAGCACAATTTGGGGCACAGTTTCTTGCATCATGGCTTCAAAACTTGGCTTTCTCATTGTCCTGAATATCAACAGAATATTTTGATATGTCACTTCCTTCTTGACAGACACAGTTGATACCTTCTGAGGGGTGAAGTGGGAACAGGGCACCTATGGATATACCAGAGATGACGCAGAGGAGATTCATCCACGGTATGAGTTTCAGGAGGGAAGGGACTGGTCTGGGAGACGAAGGAGCTTCTTTTCAAACCAGTCTGACTCACCCTCTTGAGCTGATCAAAGGAACCGTCAGATACCAAGCACTTAGACCAATTGGTAGGCCTGGTCATCTGGATGAAAAGAACGTGATGGCAGGGGCTGGGGAGGTGGCTCAGTGTGTGAAATACCTCCCACATAAACGTGAGGACCTGAGCTCTGATCTCCAGCACCCACAGGAAAGCTGGCCTGTGGAAGTACAGCTGTAATCCCAGCACCGGAGCACTGGGAAGCAGATGTAGGTGGATCCCAGGAACTCACTACCAATCAGTCTAGTAACATCAACAACTTTCAAGTACAGAGAGACCACGTGTCACATGAATAATAATGTGGAGAGCAATTGAGGAGGACACCCATCTCTGGTCTATACACGTACACACACACACCACACACACACACCACACACATACCACATACACACACCACACATACCACACACCACACACACACATACCACACACACAGCACACACACAGCACACACACACACCACACACACACCACACACACACCATACACACACCACACACACCGACAGGTAGATTCCCTGGAGCTCATTGGCCAGCTAGCCTAGCTGAGTCAGCAAGCTTACAGTTCAGTGAGAGACCCTGCCTCAAGGGCATAAGGTAGAGAGTAAGACATCCAACAACCTCCTATGACCTCCATGGGTACCACACACACACCACACATGCGCACACACACACACACCACACACACACACCATACACACCACACACACACTCACACCATGGACACACTCACACCACACACACACCACACACACCACACACACACCACACACACACACATACCACACACATACACACACCACACACATACATACACCACACACACACACCACACACACCACACACGCACACACAGACACACACACACCACACACACATCACACAGACACACACACACCACACACACACCACACACACACCACACACCACACACACAACACACACCACACACACACCACACACGCACACACACACACACACCACACATGACGAGAGAGAGAGAGAGAGAGAGAGAGAAGGAGGAGAGACTATAAATCCATAGGCAGAACATGAAATGGTCCGAGTCCCATGAAGCCGGACCCAAGGCCTGCGTTCCATGGGGGCCTTGTCTACTTTCAAGATACCCATCTCTTCTTTGATTATTGTGTTCCTTCTACTGTCTCTGTGGCCAGGTCCTCACCAAAATGACTCGAGTGAAGTGGATTTATTCTGGCTCTGAGTCTCAGTAGGTCCAGCCCATGGTTGCTTGGCCCCATGTGCTTGGACTGAACTCTCAAGGGACAGGAGTGGGTGATGGAGGAACTTCTTAACCTCATCGCAGACAGAAAGCAAAGGCCATGATAAAAGGAGCCAGGAAAAGGTGTCCCAAAGGACCATGTCTTCCAGCTGTGTGCCACCCCTGAACTTCCAGCCCCTCCCAAATAGCACCAGCAGGTGGGAACCAACCCCCAATACTTGGACGTTTTGGTTAAGAGTGCACTTCTGTCCAAACCCTAAGTATTTGTACATTTAAACTGCATCCAGTAAAAATGCATGTTTTTTCCGAAGCTATAGTTCTGTTAGACATGAATAATTGTCCACATTTCCTCGACTCTATTTTTATTTTCTATAAAAATAACTAGTTTCTACCTAAATTTATGCCCTGGTATACAATTTAAGGCTCTAATTTCTTTTTCAAAATGCCCATTAAAATAAACAGCAAGGTTTGGAAAATGGACGAATTCGCCCACCTCACCAGTACCAGGTTGTAGAGCTCACCTTGGGAAGCACCACCCTCATTAATTATCTTCTCTCTATGGCTGCTGTCTAACAACACGGGGGCTTCACATTTCAGTAGGAGAACTCTCTGCAGAACCCAGAAGGATGCCAATGTGTAACATGACCTAATGACATCCACGAAGCCAGCAAAAGAAGGGAGTCGTGTGAGGCATCTTCTATCAGGTAGATGATTATTCTGTCTCTTGGGAAAACAGTTACAGAACAAGTAAATTTCTAGGAGAGACTGACATGACTCATGGGTCCCTTGCCAGTCTGTCAGCTCCCTCCCCTGTAAGGATATCCACCTCGCCATCAGCTATTAGGCAACTGGGCTGTCTTCTGTGAGCTGAGAAGTCTCAGCATAAATCCCCAGCCTCATCGCTTATCTGCAATCTGCAGAGAAGAAATTGGTTCACAGATCCTCCTGAAAGAGAACATCATTCTGTTGTGGGATGGAAGAGACAACTTTGGATTCTTACAGAAAACGAGACAGGAAATGGGGGGGGGGGCCCAGAGCAAGCTCCCAGTGACCTAGCATGTATGGGACCAAATACCCTGAAGTCCAGCACTGAGGCATGGGCAGAGGGGGTCTGTTGCTGACGTTAACATAGTTGACCTCGTTTCTCCAGTTCTTCTCTGTGTCTCTGTCTCATCGTATATGTACTTGAGAAACGTCGAATCACGATATGTCAAGGTCGCTGCCAGCCTAGGCTCTGGGATTGTCAGCCTGACCTGGATTCAGACACTGGTGTCATCAGTTTTGTAACTGCAGAGCCCAAAGCAAAAACTTTTCACAGCTAGGCCTCAGCTTCCACAAGTGTAACAAGGATGGTTGTGAAAAGTAAATGTAAAATGGTGTAGGCCTTCACACACTGCAAGCATGGAATCCTCAACACCACAGTTACTGTCCTGGCTGGCCCAAGTCAGGAATCAAACAAACGAATGATTGATGGATTGTGGGGGACACCAGACATTAAAAATATTATGGGATACTAGAAAAATCCTGACTTAGGAGTTGCAACTAGTATCATGCTCAGAAACGAGATTCGCCTGGACTGGATGCCAAACATACCCAGGAGCAGAGGAGGAATTTGAATAAGACCCCGGGGCAGCATGGGAGAAAAGGAACCTTTCAGGAGGTCCCAGAGACCTGGTTTTCAAAACTTGAGCTACTTAAGGAATTAGAGAAAATCACAAAGAATAGTACAAAAATATTTCAATATCATCTACCACTGACACAACTTCCATATTTAGTCCCAGGATTTGTGTTTCTTCAAAAGAAGTGACGGTCCTCCAGGTAATGCCGAAGTGTCCTCTGGACTCCCTCTCCATCTGAGGAGCACCAGAAGTGAGGACCTGGCAGAAGGCAGGTTTGCATCAAACACCGTGCACCAATCCCCTTCAGTTTCCTATGATGGTCTCCCCCACACCTCAGCAAAACACAAAGGTGTCGTACACCCCCAAATGTGCCCTACTTCAATTAGTAAACTCTGGGGAGAGCAAAGAGCTCACAGACTCTCCCGATTGCTAATCCCTAAGTGCACACATCTCCACTTAATTTTATCCATCTTTTCTGCATGTGGGCCAGCCAGTACCTTGCAAGAGACTCATCACAGAGCCCCGCCTCTGAGGAGACACACTAGGGACCTCTGTGAAGTTTGCTTTAAGTAAAGGTGGGTACAGACTCAACCTGAAAGTCTCTTAGAAAGACAGAATTGTTATCAGTAACCAGTTTTTATAATGAGGAACTGGGGTCTCTGCATCCTGCTTCCTTCTGAAGAAATTGACAGGATTGGGTCCCATCGTTTACAAGGTGAATGTGCAGAAATAGAGACTGGGCACTTGATCTTTCTGAGCCCAGGTTGACTAATAGGCAAAGAGTCTTGTTCTGTTTGTGAATGCTTTCAAAATCTCAGGTGCTGACTCAACTCCTCATCCTGGATAATAAGACACTTAACTTGATGCTGACACTGAGATCCAGAGCACACTGTGGACCCAGCAGGAGAGTGATCAGCCCTCATCAGGACTGGTGGAGGGGACTGGCTTAAAGAGAGGGGCTGGAGTTGCAGAGCCTACCTGTGCTTCAGGAAGCATGGAGCTCTAGAGGGGCAAGCCACAGCCATGAATCAAGGCAAGCACCAACACTCTTCTCAAAGGCACTGTGGGCACTGTCCTGTTTACTCGGGCTGAAGACAGCAGTTCTCAGAGAGATGTATAGCCAGGCAGTTATTCACATGAATAAATGTCAGAATCGCCTGGAAGTTTTGAAGGATTTATGGGTCCAGAGTTTGTGATTCAGTAGCTGTGGGGTTGGGTCTGAGAATGCACTTTTGAGAAATGGCAGAGGGTGCTGACCCTGGCTAGCCCAGGAGGACACTCAAGATGGATGAGAAGACAGAGACACAAAGGGACAGCAGGACAGAATTGGGCCATGGGTTTGCACTGTCGGCCTAAGCCCTTCTTCTTCCCAAGCTCAGCCAGCACTGCTCAAGTCTGTTTCTTTGATCAGCTACAACTGGCCTCAAACAGAGATTTAGTGCCCTGGGGAGGGTGCCTGGGAATCTGCATTTGGCCAGCCCTGATCCTCGGAACCACTGAAGTTTAGAAACTGTGGTCTACATTAATTCCTAGGATATTCCTATAAGCTCAAAGATGTCATAAACTCTCATGATAAAAGAAAAAGTCGTGATGGGCTCCTGAAGAGATGATGATCATCATCCTTACAGATTAAACTGCAGACTGATTTTGAAGAAAGCAACATGATGATAGTGTCTACATATTAAGTCCACCTGCAGGTCAGGTAAAACAACAACAAAAGACACATGCATTCCGAGAGTTTCTGAGTCATCCTGGAGGACAAAGAAGTAAGAAGCATCTGCTCTCAGGCTCCCTTTCTTGACAACAATGTGCTCACAATCAGGCTCCCTTCCTGGACTCTGTCACGCTCACAATCCTTTACACCTGTTTTGTTTTGGCCAGGGTTCTCCAGAGAAACAGAACCAGCTGAACTTAAGTAGAGGGACAGGTGGAGACAGCTGAAGGACTTAACATCAAGGACTCACCCCACACAATTTACAGAGGCTGCAAACTCAAGTCCAAAGCCCTCAGGGTCAACCAGCAGATTCTAGGACCCAGGAAATGTCAGGGCTGAGGTTGGAGGCTGAAGACAGACTCCTGACAGAGCTCCTTCTTCAATGAGGGAGGTCAGCACTGCTCCACTAAGTCCCTTAACACACCAGATGACGGCAACTCACATTATGGAAGGAAATCTTCTTTGCATAAACCCACAGCTTTAAATGTTAATATCATCCAAAAATATTCTCAAAAATAAAGAATAATAGTTGACCAAGTATTTGGGCACTATGGTTCAGCCAAGCTGACAGCTAAAATTAGGCACCATGTCACTTCCTGGCCTGCTCTGTAATCTGCTTATTTATTATGTCCAGTATGGCTCACATGCCACAGAACTGGGGCATTGCACGTCTGCCTTGTTTATTGATGCAGCCACAGAGCCGGGGAGAAGGTATGATTCCTGGTAGGGACCTAATAAAGATCTGCCAATAATCTGCATTATCTTCATCATCCCTCAAGTTCATCCAAGGTCACATGCTTTCTTTTAGGAGAAACCCAGAATTTAAAGGCAAACAACTATGAATGTGCCTGGTGCCCTGTCCACTTCTATAATGGGAAGTCCACCCTCAGAAATATGATATTTCAGCTGCAGGATTCATCCAGAGAAGACAGGTGTGTGAGTGCATGCACATGTGTGTGTCTACATGTGTGAGTGTGTGTATGTATATATACATGTATACACTGTGAACATGCCTGTAGAGGCCAGATGTCAAATCTGGGTGTTTACCTCAATCTCTCTCCACCTTATTTTTTTAATCTTTAGAAATTATTGATTTTTATTTTATGCATTTGAGTCTTTTGCCTACATGTGTGTAAGTGCACCCATGTTGTGCAGTGCCCGGATTTCCTAGAACTGGAGTTAGGGATAGTTCTTAGCCACCAGTGGGTGCTGGGAGCTGAATCTGGGTCCTCTGCAAGAGCAGCCAATGTTCTTAACTGCTGAGCCAGATCTCCAACCCCTCTCTACTTCATCTTTTGAGAGAAGGTCTCTCACTGAGACCTGGGGCTTATTAAAACTGGCTGGCCAGCAATCCCTAGGGACTCTCTACCTCTATCTCCCCAGCACTGGGATTGCAAGCACATACTCCTACCCCAGGGGAATCTGAGCTCAGGTCCTCATGCTCACACAGCATGTTACTGACTGAGCCATTTCTCCAGTCCTCACTTTTGTGTTTTGGAAGGAAAGTCTCAGTATGGAGCCCTGACTGTTCTTCATATCCTGATCCAAATCCTCCTGCCTCAGCCTCCCTCCCAAGTGCTGGGATTATAAACATGGAAAACCATGCTTAACTCAGAAGGCTGCATTTACTTATGGAATAATTCTTTGAAGTCCAAAGGTTACCTCTGGTCTGAGCTCTGGGCATTCTCTTTTCCAGCCTGAGGGCATTTCTTCAAAATGGTAAAGGAAACCCTCACTTCTCTTCCCAGCAGACAGCTGGTATCTGAGCAGCCCAGGACATAGATAATTGTGCTAATTGGGAATTATTTACAGCTTTAATATCCCTTTGATACCCTGGCTCTCTGAGTTATGGGATTCCTAGAGCCAATGTTCACAGAGACAGGCTGTGGTTCATTTGGTTTCCTTTCCCCATTTCAGATTCATGGTGCTAAACCTGCCAGATGTTGATGGATAATTCCTGGGTAAAGCACTTGGTGGTAAGGGATTCGAAAGAGCTGTGGCTATTCATAACCTGCACAGAAACCTGTGCTAACAAATGAAGCAGAATGAAAATTGATACACTCTCTTAGAAACCAGCTGGTAACAGCATGCATCAAGAAATTTAACAATGGTCTCATTCTTTAACTCATTAATTTCAACTTAGAGGAGCTATCCTAAATGTCAACAGAGATTTATATTAAAACACCCATCAAAATATTTGTTCTAACAGCAAACATTAGTAACAATGTACACAGCCTGTATAGGGTTTTTGCTTAAATTGCAGTCAATAAATTGAATAAAAATAGACACTGTAAATATTGTGTGCAAAGATTACAAAATGGTGACAAAACTCTTTGTGATGCTTTGTAACAATTCACTACATAAAAAATATTTTGGAAAAATGATCTAAATATAAAATTGAAGAAAAATAGTCTAAATAAGTATAGATAGAAAAAAACACATCAAATTAGGGCTGGAGAAATGGCACCCTGGCTTAAAAACACTTGCTGATCTTGCAGAGCACCCAAGTTCAGTTCCTAGCATTACATGGCAGCTCACAACTATCTATAACTCAGCTCCAGCGGATGTGATGCCCTCTTCTGGCCCCTCAGACACTTGCATATATGTGGTACACATAGAGACAAGCAGGCATACACATATATATAAAAACAAACAAACAAAAAAAGGATCAAATTAAGCTACTTGAATTTGGTTAGAGAAACTATGAACGCTCTCCTTCCTCGAGCTTTTGAATATCCAGCAAGACGGATCAGCAGGTAAGATCCTTGCTACACAAGCCTTGTAACCTGAGTGTGAGCCCTGGAACCTATGTAAAGATGGAATGAGACTCCACATCGTTGCCCTCTGACTCTCACATGCACTGTGGTACACACGCCCACACAAATCATACGCACACATAATAAATTGAATAGATAAGTATATTAATAGAAAAATGATAGAAGATAAATAAATCCATACACAAATGCAATGTTTTGATCCCTGTGCTGAGTAAACACAGCTTTCATTTTTTTATCTTTAGAGGGCACTTTTTAAACTGAATTTTGCCTCTTGCATACATACCCAAAGTGAAGAGGCTGCAGACGGCATTCGCCCTCTTTCAGCTCCGAGGTGCTATTTTTAATCTGAATCCTCGTGCATCTTTCCACTGAATGGCCTTTGGGTAGAATGAGGCTGTAACCCACTCAACAAACCCACGGATGCTACTGGGAACGAAGCAGAGTCAGCAGGCACCAGTGAAGACCGCCCTGGGCCAGGAGGCTGTGACTCCGCCCACTCCTGCCCACTGAGAGTAGACTGGGCACGGATGGGGGGTCTCATTCCAAACCTGCACACAGTGCACCTGGGTCTTCCCTCTCGCTTGAGGGCTGGAAGTCATAGGACAGGTCCTGAGTGTCGTTCGGGACAGCATCTGTTTGCCCTGGGACCAGAGTCTAACATCCCGGCTCTACTTCGCACTTCATTTTTGGATCATGTGGATTTTCCTCAAGGTCTGGAAAGGTCAGCTGTTCATTTAAAGAATTCTTCTCATGTTTTATTTTAGATCGTTGGTGTTTATAGTAAAAGTTCCCACTTCAACTCTCCTGACGACCCAATCATCAGAAGCAATGGCCAGTTTGTGGTTATTATCTCTTAAGGGACTTACAAACTTAAAAAAAAAAAAAAACCCTCCTATCCAATGACTCCTTGGACAATCCATGAAGCACACAGGAAATCCCGCATTAGAATGCCAAGTCTCCTGCGCCAGACCCACCAGGGAATTTGCAAAGACTGGTGTCTCATCAGGGGAAAAATCCCACTTAATAAATACTTACGGGATAAAAGGGTGAGTGAATGAATGAGCAGCCATTTAGAACGCTGCGTAATATTTCATCCTTTTATAATAATAGCCCACTTTCTTCGTAGTTCAACAAGTATGTAATTCCATTTTTAACTGAGAGGAATAGTTTAAATAATTGTACTAAATCATTGCCTGCTTATCAAAGGAAGAAGAACACCTGGGTTTCTGGACTAGTACATGGAATGGGGATTTTTGTAAAAAGTTGATTTATAACAGATGGGATGGAGATGTGGAGGTCAAGTTCCTATCTTCTCCCAGCCATGGAGGAAGCACTTGCTATTGGCAAACCAAGTAGAGAATGCAGAGGAAATATTAATTTGACTCTCCTGAAGATATTTTATTATGAAAAAATGTGGACATAGGTAATGAATTTGGCAATGTCTTTTGCAACAGACATTGAGAGGAAGAGTTTAATCAAGATAAAAATCTCACATTTTCCACCTAAACTAAGAATGGATCTTCCGGATGACCCAGTTGTTACCTCTCCCGGGCACTCACCCTGAGGACTGCAAGTTAACATGTCACAGACACACCTGCACATGAGTGTTTACCACAGCGCTATTCACAATAGCTGAGTTACGGATCCAACCCAGGTGTCCATCGGTGGGCAAGGACAAAGAAAATGTGTTGTACAAAAACAGTGGAATTGTTCCTCAGCCACAAAGAAGAATTAAGGTGTGGTGTTTATAGGAAAATGGATGCAAATGTAGATAATTGTATTAAATTAACAAGCCAGGTTTAGAAAAACAAATAGTATGTTTTCTCTTGTTTGAGGTTCCTAGGTTTTATATAGATACATGAAATCTGCATGTGCCTGTGTATGGTATGACAGTAGGTATGAAGGAAGGTGTCTAGGGAACTAAGACAGTAGGAGCAATGCGCAGTGAGAGAAAAGGGAGGGAGACAGTATGGGGGACGTGCTCAACGCAAAATAGGTACTTGTACAAAACCCTAAAAAGTGATGATAAAGAAAAGAGGAGGAGGAGGAGGAAGGAGGAGGAGGAGGAGGAGGAGAAGAAGGAGGAGGAAGGAGGAGAAGGAAGAGGAGAGCAGGAGATGGAGGAGGAGGAGATGGAGGAGGAGCAGGAGATGGAGGAGGAGGAGGAGAAGGAGGAGAAGGAGATGGAGGAGGAGCAGGAGATGGAGGAGGAGGAGGAGAAGGAGGAGAAGGAGATGGAGGAGGAGCAGGAGATGGAGGAGGAGGAGGAGAAGGAGGAGAAGGAGATGGAGGAGGAGCAGGAGATGGAGGAGGAGGAGGAGAAGGAGGAGAAGGAGATGGAGGAGGAGCAGGAGATGGAGGAGGAGGAGGAGAAGGAGGAGAAGGAGATGGAGGAGGAGCAGGAGATGGAGGAGGAGGAGGAGAAGGAGGAGAAGGAGATGGAGGAGGAGCAGGAGATGGAGGAGGAGGAGGAGAAGGAGGAGAAGGAGATGGAGGAGGAGCAGGAGATGGAGGAGGAGGAGGAGAAGGAGGAGAAGGAGATGGAGGAGGAGCAGGAGATGGAGGAGGAGGAGGAGATGGAGGGCATCTGCGACCTTAGGAGGAGAGATGTGGACACAGCAGCCTCCAGCACCCTGCCCTTGGCCCTCCGTTGTTTCCCCCACTTTTCGCTCTACACATCTCCTGTTAAGGACACCTAAAGGGGAAACAGAGCAAGAAGCCTAGTGGAGGCGGTCCAAAGCCCAGGCTCTGGGCACTGCAGGGTGCGAAGCTAGGGGGGAAGAGGGGGCTACCTCACTTCCTCAGCTCTCTAGCCAATGTGGTGCCCAAGTCTGATGAGACAAAGGCAGCCACCCTATGGGGTAGCTGTGCAGCAGAGGGAGCTCCCTGACCATCTGCGACCTTAAGAGGAGAGATGTGGACACACCAGCCTCCAGCACCCTGCCCTTGGCCCTCCGTTGTTTCCCCCACTTTCCGCTCTACACATGTCCTGTCAAGGACACCTAAAGGGGAAACAGAGCAAGAAGCCTAGTGGAGGCGGTCCAAAGCCCAGGCTCTGGGCACTGCAGGGTGCGAAGCTTAGAGTGCGTGCAAATGAGCAAGGTGGAAGGATGGTGTGACAGTCAGGGGCGTCCGGTATCTACAAAGGCCCTTCCCATGGCTGCCTCATCAGGAAGGCCTGGTTTGAGTGGACTTGTTTGTTTTGAGACAATGTCTTGTTACTGAGCCTCCTGCCACGACCTCTGAGTGACTGGATTGCAGGTGCATCCTACCGCACCCAGCTCGGTGGCTTTCCTCGTGTTCTGCTTTGATTTGAAACAGGGTCTCATTCTGTAGCTCATGTTGGCCTGGAACTCACTGTGAAACACAGGCTGGCCTCAAACTCAGTAACCCAACTGCTTCAGCATCCTGGTGCTGGGATTGCACACGTCCCACTCTGCCCATGGCGTCCGGTATCTACAAAGGCCCTTCCCATGGCTGCCTTATCAGGAAGGCCTGGATTGATTGGACTTGTCTGTTTTGAGACAATGTCTTGTTACTGAGCCTCCTGCCACGACCTCTGAGTGTGGATTGCAGGTGCATCCTACCGCACCCAGCTCGGTGGCTTTCCTCGTGCTCTGCTTTGATTTGAAACAGGGTCTCATTCTGTAGCCCATGTTGGCCTGGAACTCACTGTGAAGCACAGGCTGGCCTCAAACTCAGTAATCCAACTGCTTCAGCATCCTGGTGCTGGGATTGCACACGTCCCACTCTGCCCAACTTGGTGACTCTGAAACATATGATTAGAAGACCAGCACAGACAGTTCTCCGTGGAGGTGGCCACGCCCACCTGAACTTGAGGTGGGAGAGGACATGAAGTGGGCATGAAGCGAAAGGAAGACTACGCTCAGCCACTGAACAGCATCAGCATTGCCCATCTGAACATGCATCCTGTAGTGGTAACGGGGTTTCACCTAGAGAGGAGGCAGGGGCCGAGCTGCTAGCGGATAATGAATCCCATCTCCATGACCTTCAGAACGCCCTTCACATCTGCGTCTGCTGTGTTGGCATGAGGGAACCAGACAGTGGGTGCTGTCGTATTTATAGTTCACCCATTCACTCATTCAACAGCAATGTTGCGTTGGCCACGCCCACCTGAACTTGAGGTGGGAGAGGACATGAAGTGGGCATGAAGCGAAAGGAAGACTACGCTCAGCCACTGAACAGTACCAGCATTACCCATCTGAACATGCATCCTGTAGTGGTAACGGGGTTTCACCTAGAGAGGACGCAGGGGCCGAGCTGCTAGCGGATAATGAATCCCATCTCCATGACCTTCAGAACGCCCTTCACATCTGCGTCTGCTGTGTTGGCATGAGGGAACCAGACAGTGGGTGCTGTCGTATTTATAGCTCACCCATTCACTCATTCAACAGCAATGTTGCGTAGACACGTCAGCCACAGAGCACACAAGCTAAGTGATCAGAAGAGCACTGTCTCTGTTCCAGGAGAGGGCGTGTGTCAGTGGGGGAGGAGTTGATAGTCGGAAAGGCAGACTCTGGGGGTGCGTGGTGGTGATGCTGTGGGGGAAGGTGCAGCAGGGATGTGCTTGGGGGGTTCAGGTTTCACAAGATGGACAAGTCTGCCCAGGCTTTGGCATCCCTGGGCAATGTTCTGTCAGCGGGCACATGCAAACCCAGTCCCTCCAAAGTCTTGGAGGAGAAGGAGGACAGGAGATAAACCTGCAAGGCCTCATGAATGTTGGACGGATTACTGGGTTGCTTCCATGAACACTCAAAATAGGATAGATTTGTTATTATTATTTTATGTGTGAGTGTATTGCCTGCACGTATGTGAGTGCACCTGTGTCGTGCAATGCCGTGGAGGTCAGAAGAGGGCTTCAGATACCCATGGAACTGGAGTTAAGGACGATTCTTAGCCACCATGTGGGTGCTGGGAATCGAACCCAGGTCCTCTGCAATAGCAGTCAGTGCTATTAACTGCCGAGCCGTCTCTCCAGCCCCCAAGATGCGGTAGAATTTTGCTCACATTCTTCACTGATCAGAAACATGAAGAAGGTTGAGTTCTCATATCTGTTCCATCCTCAACTTCCTTGGTTAACATTACAAAGAATTCATAGTTTCTAAAAATGATAAACGGTTACAGGGAGAAAAATAAAAAGGCTGGAAACCTAAAAGAGGTTAGTGCACATCTGGATTTTGCTGAAAGCTTTGTTTGCATTGAAACAAAATGCTGTGTGGTGAAATCCAGAGACGTGCTCTCTGGCCTGCACCTATGGATCGTCCTCTGTGCACCTGAGATGATCATTCATTTCCCTGCGTTTCTCCCTTTGTTCTGTAAACACGGAGAAAGCCCTTCTGATTCTCTCACTTCACTGCTTAAAGGAGAATCAGTGGGCAGCAGTCCTGGGTTATTTTGAAGAAGGCAGGAATTAGCCTCCGTTCACATATGTGCTGTCACTCCTAGCACTACTGTACTTACTGAAAGGAATGTTTTCTGTTTGCTCTTGGGCGTCTTGTATGTAGTTTGATCAAGGTTTCTTCAAAGCCAAATCTTATTGAAACGCAAGTCCCAACCTCCCGGGGGATTCACACAGCAATCATGTTAATGACAGTCATGACAATAACAAGAAAAAGAATAACAGCCCCAAGAAATATGGAAGCATGTTCCTGGGTTTTATGTTTAGTGTTGCACGAGGGAAAGCCTTAGAGTACAGTGCGACACTCCCCAGTTTGGTGCTAAACCGTAACAGGAAAATATAGGTTCCAGGGACAACAAAGAGAACAGGGCAGACTCAGATTTGGGGAGAAGGTAGAAGACTGCTTCTTACCTTCCTTCTGATAGAATCAGGGGTCATCTCCACAACCTCTACACCTAAGGCTCACGGAACACAGAACAAGGGATGAAGGGAACACTAATGATCTTTCAATTCTCATCAATGAAACTCCCTCATGCAACAGAGGGCCAGGAACACAAAAGGTCACAAATGACCAAAACATAGAGAATAAGAGTCTGCAGAGTGTGGATCAGAATAAAAGACTGTAGAGTGTAGAATGGGACTCCCGTATGGAAATCCTTTCCCACCAACGGCTCAGCGACCATTGCAGAAGAGGGGGTGGAAAGATCGTAAGAGCCAGGGAGGAGGTGCAGGACCACATGGAAATACAGTCCTACAAGTTCCTGAGACCCTTCTCATATGAACTATAGCAATGGTGTCAGAATGCACAGACCCATGCAAACTCAAACAGACAAAACCCAGCACAGAACTGTGGAAATGGACAGCCGGCCCCAATCTTAGTTGAATAATTATTAGCAGCTGATTACTGCTGGGTGAGGAAGAGCTGATCTTCTTGAAGGGAGACTCTAGATAGGCTGACTAGATTTCAGTGGATGAAATTGTACTAAGGGATATCTGGGGACACTATCTTGACATGACATACCTTAACACAGATGACAGAACATATGAATTCCAGTGGGGGGACTACGGGAGGTGACCAACAGGGAAGGGAGTATAAGGATGATTAAGATGTTCTGTATGAAATACACAAAAAATCAATAATTTTTTTTTAAAAAAGAATCAGGGGTCATCTTTATAATAAAAGTGCTTCCCCTTAGCTAGGTCAGACTGGTGTTGGTAGAATGTTTGGGTAACTGAAAGCCAATATGGTAATGGAGGAGGTTAAAGGACCTTTTTCCTTAGTAAGCCAGCTTGACCGATTCACCAGGGAGCAGAGGGTAAGAGATGGGCATTTATCAGGGAACAGAGAAAGCTACTTCAAATATACATTTCTTCAATATTGCCAAGGATAATGAAATGAGGTTTGTTATTTCAGCACTAACACTGAAGATTTCATTTTTAATTTTTTTTTTTAGACAGAGTCTCATTATGTATCTTTGGCTGGCTTAGAACTCACTGTGTAGATCAGGTTGGCCTCAAACCCACAGAGATCCCCTGTGTCCGCTACTCTAATGCTGGGATGAAAGGCATATGCCACCACAATCAAGTTCTTATTTTTCATTTTAACACTCTGTTAACTTTAATTTGTTTGTTGTTCTGTTTTGAGATAGGGGCTTAGTACACAGCCCAGGCTGACCTAGAACACATAATCTTCCTGCCTCAGGCTCTTGAGTGCTGGGATTACATGCTCTACTGTTTCAGATTCTTCCCATGCTTCCACACCAACCAGGTTTCTATTCATTGTGAAAAAAATTAACTTATTTTTTCACTATGCGTACACACATACGTGTATACATGCTTAGAATTTAATGGATTCCAATGATACCATCTCTATAGTATACATACCACTGTGTATAAATGAACTAAAATGTATCTACCTGTACTGTATTGACAGATATCTTTCAATTCTCCACTGTAGTAGAGTTGTATAAAGAACATCTCTGTAGAAAACCTTTTTGTAGAGTTACTTATTTTCATGATTAAATTTCTAAAAGTAGGATCATATTACAACAGGATAGAATTGTTCTATATTTTATTCTATATTTTTTATGCACAGGAAACTGCAGGCATCTTTAATTCCTTAGGGTGACGTAACTCCATCTCTGAGTCCCCGCTGGCTTCGGGTATACCGTTCTTGCTACATTATTGGTCCCCTTGAAGGACAGTTTTACCTGGTTTCTGCTCTCCACAAAGGTAGGGTGCTCACTCTGTGGCCCTCAGTGCTTGGATATCATCAAATGCCAGTCATGTATGGGATGTCTTAGAACAGGCTGGGTCTCTGGAGACCCTCAGACTGGTTGTCTCAACTCTGGCTGCTCAACGCACTCATCAGAGGAACTTGTAAACCCATCTATATGCCAGCGTTCCCCCAGACCTGTGGAGTCAGAGACCTGGAGTGACCGTGAACGGCTCATTTTCAACATCTTTCCAGTGCTGTTAGTCACCCTTGTACACTTCCATGCAGGCTCGTTTAGACTCCGCCTCTCTGTCCTCACCTCCCACCTCCCAACCCACACTGAGACCTGTCAGTGAGTGTTATTCATAGAGACGTAAAGAGGAAGGCCAACGAGATGGATTTGCTTTAAACGTCTGGATCAGTATCTGAAGCCCCAGCCTCAGGCTGTAACGGAGAGTGATTAAGTTCTATCCTAGGGGTGAGGAGGTTCTGTGGGCTCAAAGCCATTCCGGTTATCTGAAGGATTTTCTCCCTCCTGTCTCTGACCTCAACTCCTAATGCTTCCTCCTCGCTGGTTCAACCCTGACTAAATGCCTTGGTTTTCAGGAGGGCTTCTGTGCAGATCCCAGGCAGAACGCTTTCCTGTCTCCTTCCCTTCGTCATGATTGCGTAACGCTGCAGGGATTAAAGTGGAAAGACCCAAGCCGGTCGTTTGTCCGTACTGTGGACTTCTTGCCCGTTTCCCCTCCAGGGCCGTTTATTCTTTCTGTTTCTTCCTGCCATGGTTGATTTAGTGTTATCATTATTATTATTATTATTTGTGTGTGTGTGTGTGTGTGTGTGTGTGTGTGGTCTCTCGTGTTTCTAAGCTGCGTACTCCAGGCTAGCTGGCCCATGCACTTCCAGGCGACTTTCCTGTCTCTCTCACCTGCCTCCCTCAGAGGTGCTGGGGCTGCAGGTGTGTTCCACCGCACTCAGGTCTTGGGCGTGGGTTCCACAGATACAACTCAGGTCATCAGGCTTGTGCAGCCAGCATCTTTGAGCCTCTCATCAGACCCTGTTTCTTCTGTTCATCACATAACTATTCTCTGAACAGCTACTGCAAGACAGTCACTATTTTGAGGATTAGGAATAAGACGGTCAGCATCTCTGGCCTTGGCATAGTTCTTGCCCACATACTCACGTGCACGCGCACCTACATACACTTGCAAACATTCATGTGCACACATACATCGAAAACACATACATGTGACAAAGACGATGAGGCAGTGTGGAGATACCAGCGGCCAGACATCAGGAGAGACCAGGCAGGGGCCAGCATGCTGTGTGATGTCATCCTGACAAACCAGGTTTCCTCTCCAAAAGGAAATGAAGGGTTGCTTGCTGAATAAAGACAGGAAAGTGATCGTGACCTGCAGAAGATGGAGGTGCAGACTCTCAGATTTCTATGGGTGCATTTGTACCAGACGGGACCCCAAATCTGGTAGCGTCCAGGAAGTGACTGGTAGTGTGGAAGAAGCCAGGAGCGTGATGCTGCCTAGACTCTGAATATGCTTAGGTGTGAAAATCTAACCCTGGACTGTTTGGTCACCGCGAGATGATGGCTTAGTACACGTATGCACTGCGAGATAATTACCATATTCAAGCTAATTAGCATATCCAGTACCACACATTTTTTTCTGTCTTTTGTATGTAATAAAAATAAAAACTGAACTGGCTACATAGTGAATTTCAGGCATTCAGTGAGTAGATGTTCATGAGAGTCGCCATGCTGTCCATGAGATGTTTAGAACTTACGCATTTTATTGTGAGATTGTACCCTGGCCAACATCTCTCTATAAAACGTCTGACCCCTGCCTGTCAGTCGCCTATTCTTTATAGACTCACTTTTTTTCCTTTCATGTTTTAAGACAAGGTCTCATGTAGCTCAGGCTAGTCCTGAACTCACTATACAGCCAGGGATGACCCTGAATTCCTGATCCTCCCACCATCACCTGCCTGGTGCTGAGTTTACAGGCATGTGTCAGCTCACCCTCAAACTTAGGTTAGCACACGAAGGAAAGGGTCTCACTACAGAATTTCCACACATCTGTGCCACTGTGTTTTGTTCACAGACACCTAACATTAAACAGAATCCTACAAATGGCCTAACCTTGTCACTGCACACTAGGAAAAGCTGAATTAGACAGGGACTTGCCTTCCCAAGTCACAGGCTTGCCAAGCTGCCCCTCTTCTCTGCCTTCCGAGGACACTTGGCTGTGATTAGTTTCGGCATCAGAGGGATAGTGGTTCAACAGGAGCTCAGTGATGAGGCACAGGCTGACCGCCTTCCTGTCTCTCGATTCCATTCCCTTCCCATATCCCCTAATCAGGCCACTCTCAGCTGGAGCCCCTGTCACAAAGGGACAGCCCTAGGCCCAGCATGAGTGCAGGTGTTCCATCCCAGACCGTGATCACCACCTGCAGGGGCCCATCGCTCCATCGCAAGCTTTTCCTTCTCTGACTCACTGGCTTGGCCTTTTTGGGAGCTGAACTGGGTGGAGGCGATTCTTTGTCATGTTCCTCAGCATCCTGCAAGCTGGAGCTGCCTAACAGGTCCCCACAGCCCTGGGGACCAAATCTTCTATCAGCAGGGCACTAACATGATGGGAAGGCAGGGAGAAGTGGAGTGAGAGGTATTCGAGATCATAGATGAAAGTAACTTGTCCCTGGACCCTCGGCAGACCTCTCCAGGACAGAGGAATTCTCCAGTGTCCTCAGGGATGGGGAGCTCCCCCTCAGACTCAGAGTCTAGCTGCCTGGCTTCCCTGGGATCTGTGATCTTCAGACATCAGAGCCCCGACCTCCCTGCAAAGAAATCACTCCTTCTGCACCATAGCATCTCCTTTCCTTGTACAACCTCCAGTCGTGTTTCAGACTATTTTGAAATGTTGTATCTGTCTACTCCTCTTCACTACTAGAACGTGAACATTTCAAATATAGATAGAAGTTGGGTCTTTATCTCAGTATCAACAGCCCCTAGCAAAGTGCCCTGCGTATAATAGGTAGCAAGTATATGTGAGCTGACTACTAAGAATTGACCCTAGGAGTCCTCCAGGTCCCAAAATATGGCCTGAGGGACCCACAGACTCCGTGACAACTAGAAACTTATTAGAAATATAAACTTGTAAGCTGTGTTAGACCTAGTGATTTGAAATCTTGCATTTTAACAAAACCCTGAGGCACGCATCTATCCACATGTTAAAGTGTGACAAGAGCTGCATTTCAAACAGCCCCACCAGGCAGAGTCTGAGATGGAAGCTGAGTGGGAAGGGACTCGTCCACCTCTGCTCAGTCCATGGGTAGCCATGCTGTGAGGAGGACCCATGTCTTGAATCTCTCAAGGATGTCTGCCACTTCCCAATCTCCATTCTGCAAAACTCAGGGTCCAAGTCACCCTCGGCAGGGACTGGGACAGACTTTAAAGGAGGACTCCAAGGCCACAGCACAGTTCCCCGTGCTTTTAAAGATCGGTGTCCTTCATCTCCCATAAACAGAATCCTACTTTTTATAACGCAAAGAGCCACCCAACCAACCTTGGATTAAATTCTTCATCTCCACTGCCTGCAGCACCGGAGATTTCACCATTAGACATCAAATACTTTGGGGCTGCAGATATAGCTCAGCCCTTAGGAGTACAAGCACCAGTTTGCTTCCAGCAGCCACAAGGCAACTAACAACCTCGACTCCAGTTCCAGGGGACCCAGTGCCCTCTTTCAGGACATTTCAGGACGTGGGTGCACTGACATACAAACAGGCAAAATGACCCGTGGTGGGGAAAGAGCAAGAAACACCTGCTTGTTTATGTCACAGGCCTAGATTTGCTGTCCCTTGTGTTACCAGTCCTGGAGGGCACAGACGAAGTAATTCCTTCCACTTCAATATCCTAATCTATTTACCTCTCCAGGTAAATAGACAACAGTCCTGACTTGAAGATACCCCCAGAGGATTAAGTCATCAAGACTGACTCACTGTACTGCTGTGTTGTAGAAGGAGAGGGGAAATTCCTTTACTCTTACTACTTTTAAAAAATATTATTTTATGTGTATGAGTGTATTGCTTGCACATGTGTAAGTGCACCCATGTTGTGCAAGGCCTGTGGAGGTCAGAAGTGGGCATCAGATCCCCTGGAACTGGAGTTATAGACCATCGTTAGCTGCCCTGTGGGTGCTGGGAATCGAACCCTGGTTCTCTTCAAGAGCAGTCAGTGCTCTTAACCACTGAGCCATCTCTACAGCTCCCCCACCTTACATTTTAAAAATAATTATTTTAGTTTTAATTATGTGTACTCGTGTGTCTGTGTGCGGGTATGTGTACATGTACGTGAAGGCAGCTATGAAGGCCAGAAGAGGGTGTCAGGTCCTCTGGAGCTGGAGTTACTGGTGACTGTGAGCCACCTGATGGATGCTGGTGCTGGGAATCAGGGTCGGATCATGACCACCGAGCCATCTCTCCAGCCCACACTCTCATTCTTTAGTTGACTCAGGATAAATCCTACAAGAAAGAGAGATACAGTAAAGGAACTGGCGAGGTGGGGATGAGAGAGAAAGAAATACAGGGCAGGTAGGAGCACAGGTACAGGAGAGACACGAAGAACTTTTTGTCGTGTTCACCTGAGTCACTCATTAACCCTCAATGCCACTCACTGTCCCAGAGGAAATTGCTACATCAGGCACCAGGCATTTATTCAGGGGTATGGAGGGCACAGGAGAATGTGGGGTGCATGACAGCCGGGGGAAAGCAGCATCTATGTGTGCACCATAGATATTCCTGCCCCCCTGCCCCCCACCTCTACCATCATTACACCATTTTCTAAGACCTTAGGTGCAGGGTCATGGGCTCTAAGGCCTGCAGCTCCCAGCTCTGAGCTTTCAGGATGCTCCAGTCCAAGAGGCTCTGGATGCCTTCCTGCAGAGGCCTTGCCTAATGCAAATGTGTCTTAAGTTCCACCAGTCCTCTAACAATGAGAGCTTCCTTTATTGACAAGCCTGCACAGAGCCCCCAAATGCCTCCTTTGTTTATTCACCCAGTAACCCTATAAATAGATTGTATTAATATTTCTGGGCTGGGGAGATGGCTCAGTGGATAAAGCACTTGCCACACAAGCATCCAGGCCTGATTTCAAATCTCCAAGGCACAGTAGCACACATCTGTAATCCCTGCCCTCCAATGAGGAGATGAGAGGCAGAGACGGGACAGTTCCCCGAAGCTCCTGGATCCAGTAGTCTGGAGTGCAGGGTCAACCACAAAAAGACCCTGTCTCAACTCAAATAAGGAGGGTAGCAAAGATTGACACCCAAGGGTGTCCTCTGACTACCACATGCGCGTGCGCACACACACACGTACACACACACACACACCCCAAAAGATAATTTTTTCCCCATTTTACAAGTAACTAGTGCGCACACACACACACGTACACACACACACACCCCAAAAGATAATTTTTTCCCCATTTTACAAGTAACTACAAAAAGACAGGAGAGACAAGAAAATAGGGGAAGCTGGCCAAAACCATTTTAAAGGAGAGAGGTGCCAAGACCTGGTCTGTGTCTTGAAGGTTGCTGTTCAGTGCTTGTTTTGGCCCTGGTTTCTTCTCTGTCCGCTGTGCATATGCAAAGTTAGAGGGAATCTTCTACGGCAGAAAGGACAGGAAAGAAATGCAGAGGGTAACAGAGAGCGGCTGGGCCCTCAGGGAGCCAGTGGAAAGGAGGGGATCTTCGGGAGGTGGAGCCAAGATGGAGGGCCTCTCTTGCAGAGGATTATGGGAACCTGACCTCCTCTTTCTCCTGGTTTCTGGTGTTGCCCGGGCTGAGGCTGCCCTAGTCTGAGGCCCACATCAATGGGGCCTTGATCTCCACTGGAACCTTCAGTGCTGAACTTCGAAAGGAACCTTTCCTCTTTATAAGTTCATTGTCTCAAGCTTGTGTTTATAGTGATGGAAAGCTGATGAACATAGGGCCATTATCTGTTTTTCTGAAATGGAGTCCCAGCTGCCTCCTTAGCTCCCACAACTTTTCTAGAGTGTGAAGGTTCGTGAAACCCAAGAGGAAATAGGAAAGACATTACAGGAGGCAGATTTAAAGTAATGACTTCAAAGGAAGAAAGACCTCATGAAAATGCTCAGAAGACAAATGACTTACAGTAAATAGGTAAATTTCAGTGTGATGGTTTGGACTCCTTGTCTCACCCCATATCCTGGATCTGGGTGAACCTTAATTAGATTGCTCTCCTGGTTTGCTCTCAGATGACAGAGATGGATTTATGGGCTGTGCCCACAGCAAGTCAGCCTCAGGGTGACTTCAAGGTCCTGATAACATTCTTCTCCTCTCCACCTTCCAGAGGAGTCACTGCCAGTCAGTCCTGCATAGGCCCTGGCAGCTGAGCCTGGAGAGACTGTAGTGCCCTGGACTTCTGGTCCAGTGCTCCTTTCATAAGTCTGTCTGCCATTCATCCAGAACTGTTGGATAGGTGTGTCCTCCAAAGAAACTAGAGACAGTCACCCCTCCCACCCAATCAGTCAGCTTCACTTGCATGAGGGAGAGGGTCTAAGGACACTGAGAGAGCTGGAAGCCAGGAGAGGTGGAAAGTTGTCACGTTGGTGGGATGCTGACAGGGTGTGGCACTGGCGGTACAGATTTCAAAAGCTTAGCCAAGATGTAGGGAAAGAGCCCATGGGCTCTTTGTAAGTAACTTTCTTTCAGACTTTATAAATTTTATCCCCAAACCCAAATGGAATGCATTTTGTCTGTTGGCATTAGGACCAAGTGGCCCTGGGATCCCAGAGCAGGTGCGTGTGGGTCTCCCAGGAGAGAATTCAGAGTTACAAGGACACAAGAGCCAGGCCTCACTTCAGAGAACAGTTTGTAGCAAATTCTTTCTTGAGAATCCTGACCCATACTCTGTTATGAATGATTATAATGTATTAGCTAGAATCAGGCCCTGAGCCATCTCAAGAACTGTCATTCCTCTAAATATTGATTGAGGCTGGGTTTCTGCTCAGAAATGCAGGTGAAATCATGTCCATCATGGCTTCCTGGCAGGCAGTAAAGGCCAACATAAATTACAATGAGCTCAGGCCCAATGTGATCCAAGACACCAATATAAATGTAAATAGCTTCCTCTATTCTCAACATGCTAAGTGTCGTCTCTGTTACCACATATGGGCCGGGGTTGGCCAGAGCCAAGATCTAGCACTAGCTACGCTTCCAGATGCAGGCATCAGAGGATGGGACCCCCACCCTAGTCCATCCCTGTTTCTTCATTCCATTGGCAGCACTGACTGTGCCCAAACACTCACTAAGCATTGTGCGGTAAGTCAAAAAAAAAAAAAAAAATCCATCAGTCGGTCATTAGTTACACCCTTACAAAGCACCAACTCTACACAGAGGTAGATTATCAAAGTTCATACAGATAACAACAGAAATGTGGTAGGAAGCCACACAGCCATTTCCATCTGCTTTGGGCACAAGCTTATTGAGCAGGACCTGAGGCCTGGTGACAGGGAAACCATCCTGTAAGACAGAAAGAGAAGAACTTGGGTCTTCTTTGTGATCCAAGGTCACAGGCAAACACCAAAGCCCCTCAGTTTCTATGGCCCTCGCTCCACTCCCAAGATGCCAAGTATGAAACAGAAACATAAAACCCCTTGAGCTGATCTTTCCACACAGAGCAGCTCCCAGACTATTAGAATAGTCTCACTCAATAAAATGTGACCAGCTTTGTAGAAGGCTTTGTTCATCTCTCTCCACCTTGGCAAAGGTGTCAGAATGCATCCCCCCCGACTGCCAACTGCTTGAAATAGAAACAACTGCACCCTCCCTCCTAGGTTTTCCAAACCAAATCCAGCCTCTTCATCACCCGCACGCCCTTGCTCTAACTCCTCTGTCTTCCTAGTGTGTGGTCTGTTCCTTCCTAGTTCCCGAGCCCTGGCCTCTACTATCATGTCTTCCTGTCTCTGTGTGTGGAAGACTGAGGGTTCCCCTCAAACCTCCTTCCTTATCTTCTTCCAAAGCCCTGGCTAAGGCCTTCAGTGGTTTCTAGACACACAGTCTCAGTATTTCTTTTATGTTGTATGCATGTGTTTGGGCGTGTGTGCACAGCTATAGTCATGCCACAGCACACAGGCAGAGGCCAGAGGACAACCTCAGGCGTTGGTCCTTGCCTTTCACCCTGTTTGTGAGCAGGTTTCTTCACGTTCACCGTTGCGTAGGCCAGGTTAGCTGGCCTGAGCTTCCTCTCCTGTCTCCGTTTCCCGTCACACGGAAGGAACACAGGGATTGCAGGCAGTGCCACCACGTCCTGCTTTACATGGGTTCTGGGGACCCAAATGCAGGTCTTCATGTCTGAGCAGCCCTAAACGCATGGGGCCTTCTGCCCCTCCCAGTTCTCCATATTTTGAGGTGAATTATTTAAACTCTCCCATGTCCCCTCTCCATGCCCCCGCCCCGCCCCCAGTTTCATAGTTATTTCCTCTGGTTTGAAACAGTTTCTTACAACCTAGAAGATCGCCAAGGTCCCTCCCCACGGTTATTTAAGCAGTGACAATTAGTAGGGAGCTGAGACTCTCCAACCAGCTGAGCTGCCTGCAAGTTGTGCAAAGAGCTCTAGGTGGCTTTCCCCAGTTGCCATCTACATGAGGGTGAGCTTTTGGTGATGCTGTAAGTAACCCTAACCCATGCTCCTTTGAGTTACCCCAGCAAACTCACTGGCTCACTAAGCTAAAGTGGGGTGGCATTATTGCTTTGGTCCGTTGTTGGCATTCTCTCTGGGGTGAGCAGATGTTGGATCATACTGCCCTAGGAAAGGTCACGCAACAGACACATATAAAACAGACACTGCCAGTTGCCCACTTCGTATGGAAATGGTGTTAACTGAGTGAAATAAGACCTGTAAAACCGTCAATGTTTCACAGGGCGCACCTTGGGCATTTCAAAGGCTTGGACTTAGGAGCGGGGCCATGCTGTCACTGCCATTTTATTGCTATTTTATTTCTACTGCTATATTTCTATTCCGTCTCTGACTTTTATGCTCCTATTACAGCCATAGCAAACCCAGGGGCCTTTGGTTACAGCTACTGTCTGTCATTGAGCTGTGAGCCCAGGGTGCACAGGGCCATGTGAGGCCCATCTCCCTCTTGGCTCTGCTCAGGGCCTGGCCCGGGCAGTCTTAAAGCCAAAACTTACTGAGTATGCACATTTTATCCATCCTATGAGCTACAGCCTATATTCAAGATGAGGCTGATGGAAGCATTCATCTAAAGAAAGAGGTCATGGTCTACACATGCAACTGAGTCAAGAATAATGAAGACGACACTAATGAATCTCTCAGTTCTCAATAATAAGTCTTCCTCACGTAGTGGTGGGCCAGGAACACAAAAGGTCACAAATAGCCAAAATGAGAGATCAAGAGTCTGTTGAATGCTGGTCCTTGGACAGGATCCCTGTATTAAACTTTTCCCACCCAAAGCTCAGGGACCATCATAGAAGAAGGGGTGGAAGGGTTGTAAGAGCCAGGGAAGAGGTGCACGACCATATGGAAATGGAGTCCTACTAGCTCCTGGGAACCTGCTCATATGATTCTATGGCACTGGTGTCAGCATACACAAGTCTCATGTAAACTCAGGCACAAAGTAACCCAGCATAGAACTGGGAAATGAACAGTAGAATGATTGCTGCTGGATGAGGAAGAGCTGACCTTCCTAAAACAAGGGACTCTAGATAGGCTGACTAGACTTAGTAGACAGACTTGCACTGGGCACTGGCTCGGGGCACTGACAACCCAGTGGGCCTGACAGGGATGACTGAGGGTACGGGCTCCAGTGGGGGCGGCACGGTGGAAGGGTGCCAGTGGGGGCAGGGGTACAAAGATGATCCATTGAAAGTTTTTGAGCTGTTCTATATGAAATACACAAAAAATTTAAATAAAAAATTTATTTAAAAAATACATTTTCATCAAAGGTGAAGAATTTGATTCACTGGGTTAATGAAGAAAACCATATTCTTGCGATTCCTCTGTGTATGTGCTATATCTCTTTGTGGAGGTATCTGTATATGTATGTGTGTCTGAGTACACATGTGCACATATATATGTACATAGATATACATATATATCTCCATGTGTGAGCATGTATATGTGTGTGTGTGTGTGTGTGTGTGTGCTCTTTCTGTTTTAGTTACTTTTCATTTCTAGAATCCTCATGTGTCCAAGGGTCAGTCAGGACAAAGGTATAACTTTGCTCAGGAAGTGAAGGGGGCAGGAACGCTAACCAGAGGAGGAAGGAATCAAAGTCTCCCAGGCTCTGCTGCCGAGGAAATAATTCAGTGCCCTCACTATCCGCAGTGCGTATTAGAAGCTTGCAAATGAGCATAATCTTTGGCCCAACATTTCTGCCGCTAGGAATTTGTTCTAACAAAATCACGACAAATGCAGATGAGGAACATTATGCAAGAATTATATTCATTAAATTGGAAATAAATTAAATATTCTATTGAGTTGCAGGGATTATGGTGATGCACATATAATACTGTGCTGAAATCAACATGTCATGAGAGAACAGCATCAAAAAATGTTGAACATGATTAAGAAATAAAGTGGGTTACACGCTTTGTGTTATTCTTCTTAATAGATCAATAGAGACATAGATGTTAACAATGATGATGACAAGAAGGAGGGGAGAGAGGAGGAGGAGGGGAGGAGGATAGATGATAGATGATAAATAGATGATAGATAGATAGATAGATGATAGATAGAGAGATTAGATAGATAGATAGATAGATAGATAGATAGATAGATAGATAGATAGATAGATAGATAGATAGATAGATAGATAGATAGATAGATAGATAGATAGATGGATGATAGAGAGATGATAAATAGATGATAGATAGAGAGATAGATAGAGAGATGATATAGATAGATAGATAGATGATAGATAGATAGAGAGATAGATAGATAGATAGATAGATGATAGAGAGATGATAAATAGATGATAGATAGAGAGATAGATAGAGAGATGATATAGATAGATAGATAGATAGATGATATAGATAGATAGATGATAGATAGATAGATAGATAGATAGATAGATAGATGATAGACAGATGATAGATACAGATGATAGATAGATAGACTGATAGGTAACAGAGATAATAGAGATGATAGATAGATGATAGATAGATAGATATAGATGATAGATAGATAGATAAATATATAGATAGATGATAGATGATAGATAGACTCATAGGTAACAGAGGTAACTGAGATGATAGGGAGATAGATAATTGGCAGATGACAGACAGGTAGATGAAGATAATAGATTTACATGGACATATATGATAGAAATAGTAACTGATAGAAGGTCAATAACAGATGTAATAATAGAGATGAAGACAGAGAACACAGATAGATGATTGACAAATGACAGAGATAGTTGAATCAATAAATGACAGATAAGTAGATGAACAGATAAACAGAC
>NW_008352134.1:400208-411590 GCF_000622305.1 Nannospalax galili
TTAGATAGATGATAGATAGATGATAGATAGATAGATAGATAGATAGATAGATAGATAGATAGATAGACAAATGATAGATGCCCCTCACAATTCACAAAACTCATAGAGGTGGCACATGAGGTTATAAAAGAAATACCTGAATTAGTTGCAAGAGTTTTATCCAAATCTATCAAAGAAATATTCAAGAAGTTCCAGGTCACAAACTTATTATAGAATAATATACAAAAGAGTATAATTATAATGTATATTTTTAGCCAAATAAATACCCTGTGGAGGAGAGGTTGTCACTTACTTGTGGGCCAGGCCAGACTCATAATCATCCTGCCTGTATCCTATGCCATCAAGCCTCATTATAATAGTTTTATTGATTTGATACATATGATTTGATAAAGCTTGAGGGACATTTGTTTGTTTTAAAGGATGCACTTGGGAGGGTGAGACTATGTATTAACTATTAGCTTCTGGATTACCCCTACACACCACCTGACAAAATATGGAAGGTGTGGCTTGGTGCCAATGTCCTGTGATACAAAGAAAAGCCGGTCTTAGTTCCCATTTTGAAGGTCACATTCAGGTCATAACTCTCTACAGAAGTGATTTGGGGGGGCTGTTTTGTCCTTTTTGAGGGAGGACAATTGGGAGGGATTGCACAGGCTTGCCTCAACTCTTTGGCCGCGTGGGCCTCCTGCTTCAGTCTCCGAGTCGTCAGACTATAGCTTACCACCACATGTGGCTGAAAGGGTACAGCCTTCAAATATTGGCTCTGCAGGAAGCTTGACACAGCACTAGGGAGAAAACTGGACTTAATATTCTCTAAGGAGGAGCTTGAGGGAGAAGCCAAGTGAGAGACCAGAGCCATTCCAAACCTATCAAGATAAAACTAGCAAAGGCTTCATAACAGTCCCACAGGAATAGATGGCCAGGTCGTAGACAGTTATTTGCCCTTGATCTCGTTTTCACAGGGACCATTACCCAGAAAGGTATATGATCAGAAGACCAGAAGTGCCTTATTAAAAAATGGTTAACAAGTCTGCTGGACAGCTCTTTGGGGAGTAGCTGGTGTCTTCCCAGTTGAAGACACGAAAACAGGAGTGACTGGGTAATCTCGTGGTCTCCACAGGGCACAGTAGTCAGGAAGTTGATACGCTGCAATGGGTTTCCATGGATTGTGTGTGTGTGTGTGTGTGTGTGTGTGTGTGGAGATGAGAGAGAGAGAGAGAGAGAGAGAGAGAGAGAGAGAGAGAGAGAGAGAGAAACATGAGAACAGCAGAAAGCCTGCATGTGGGCTCCCAAGGATCACACTTTGGCACTAAGACTCAAACTCTGGCCCCACCATGGAGCCCTAGGGCATGTTTCCACCAGGCTGTAACAGTCCAAGTGAGGCCTATACCGTACGTTGGTACTGAGCACATCAGTCTAGATAAGAAATGATTAGAAAATGAAGCACAGGGGGAGTAAAGCTGGCTCTGAATTCAGCACATCGTGACTACAGTCGTCCTGACAGTGCCTTCATTTTTCAGGGAGCTTCAGAAGCTGCTTTAGCTTCATAGAAATGTGTGTGGTGAGGGAGGTGGGATTATTTATCAGATGTGAGCCTCTGAAGGGCTCTACTGACGATTTGTCTAAGACTTCTGTTTCTATGACACTGTATCAGACGAAGGGACAGATGATAGCACTGGTGTATGCAGAACCAATGTTGGAAAGAAGAGATGATTTTTAGAATTCCTTCCTCAAGAGGCAGCTACAGTTATGGGTTGAGAACATTCTGGAGCGGAAAACAGTGGATCCCAAGAACAAATTCAAGTATCTCAGAGCATCTCTGTCTCAGCATAAACAACTCACCCCTGCAGACATGTGTCTCATTTTTTACACTTCTGTACCGCTGTGCTTTCTTTATGAAGTACTGTGGGCGGAACCCAGGGCTCCCTGCATGCCAGGCAAGCGCTCTACCAACCGAGCTACATTCTCAGCCCTGAGAAAGACTAGCACATTTGGAAAAAGCTGTTAATACGCCACGCCATTCATTAACCTGCAGGAGGGCAGGACCACTCAAAATCCATTCAGGGACATGACTGCTGTAATCAGTTTTAATGGTCAACTTGATACAGCCTAGAGTCGCCTAAGACAGGAATTCTCCAGATCAGACTGGTATGTGGGCATGTCTGTGGGGGAAAAGTCCGGATTGCTAATCTATGTAGAAGGGCCCAGCAGCCTGTGGGCTGTACCACTCCCTTGGACAGGGGATCCTTGGCTGTACAGGAAGACTAGCTAAGGCTGGGGCTGGGAGTGAGCCAGCAAGCAGCATCCTCCATGGCCTCTCCATCAAGTTCCTGGTTGACTTCCTGCCCTGATTTCCCTCAAAGATGGACTGTGACCTGGAAACACAAGTCAGATAAACCCTTCCCCCCATCGCTCTGGGTCAGAATGCTTTACCACAGCAGCAGGAAGGAAAACAGAGCCTTTATAGTGACCAAGACTGAGCAACAGATGCCACATTTATCCTCCTTCATAAAATAATCAGGTACAAGCAACCAAATCAACAAACTCTGAAGAAAGGGCTGCAAGGCTGACTCAAGCGACGAGGTGAAGGAGCGTCGTGAATCCCAGGACTGTCTCAGAGCCCTTCACCTGTCACAGGAAAGGGAAGTCAGCTCGGCAGAGCCCCTGAGCTGAAGAGACAGGATTGAAAATTTGGGGACATCAAAGCAGCTAGCGTTCACAGAGCTGAAAGCCAGAGGGTTTTCGGTATTGTAGCTGGGAGCAGAGACGGGGGAATCCTAGGGACTGCCCAGCAGCAGTGCGTAGAGAGATTGACCAAGGGCCCGGCAGACTACACAGATGAAAATGAATGAGTGTGCACGTGCTTGTGAACAGCCAGAGGCCGGCGGGTCGGTGAACGTCCCATCAGGTGGGTGAAATGTCAGATAGAGCCAAAAGGTTTGTTTGGGCTCATGGATTAAGACATTTCAGTCCATGGTGGGTCGGCTCACAAGCTTTAGGTCTGTGAGGGCACAGTGCATCCTTGCAGAGCAAAAACCTGCTAACCTCATTATGATTGGGAAGCAGAGACAGAGGAAGAGCCAGGGGCCCAACATCTTCTTCAAAGACTTGCCATCAGTGACCTAACTTTCTCCCGTTAGGCACAGCTCATGAAAGTTTCATCACCTCCCAGAGCCATAAGCTGATATGGGTATTTAATACAGGAACCTTTGAGGAGCTCTGCAGACCCAAGCTGCAGCAGTCAAGGGAGAAGCTTATGACAGGATTTAAGTGGACATTATCTGACATCCACACAGGGCTGGGAAAGGAGCTGGCTCTCACACACCGAGAAGGAAAACTTCACCTGGGAACAGGGCATTAGGTCAGTATCAAGAGAGGTCTTGGATGGGCAAAATAGCTCAGTGGGTAAATTGAAGATTGTAGGAACATGAGGCCCAGATTTCATAGTTCCAGAACCCACATAAAATATGGGCACAGTACCACATGTATGTACCCCAGTACCGGAGTTGTGGCTAGACACAGGCAGATTCCAGGGACTTCCTGCCAGCCAGTCTTGCTTAAAGAGTAAGCTCCAGCCGGGCGTGGTGGTGCACACCTTTAATCCCAGCACTCGGGAGACAGAGGCAGGCAGATCTCTGTGAGTTCAAGGCCAGCCTGGTCTACATAGTGAGTTCCAGGACAGCTGGGGCTACAGGGAAACTCTGTCTCAACAAGACAAAAAAAAAAAAAAAAAAAAAAAAAAAAGAGTAAGCTCCAAGTTTAGTGAGAGACTGGCTCAAAATCAGAGTGAAGGTCAATAAAGGACAGTGCCCGATCTTGATCCCTAACCTCCACACAAGCACTCATGAGCAAGTGTACCTCCATATACACATAAAAGGGTTTGCTTCAAAGATGGGGAATAATTAGTCGTAGGCTGTTTTCTGAGTGCATATGATTAGCCATAACATCAAGAGCCCCTAAATCAAACTATTTTCAAATAACTAAACTGTACCCCATAAAAAGGCCTATGAATACTGACAGGATTATGGAAATATCCACTTCCCAGGAAGGTAAAATTAGCAATGTCTAGCATCTAATCAAAAACTAGTAGATATGTAAAAAGAGGAGAAAATGACTCATAATGAGGAGAATGAGCCATCAATCAAAGCCATGAAAAACTTATACAGATATAGAATTAACACACATCATATCGATATATATATTGTTATATATCGATGTATATAATATAAATATATCTTTATAAAATATTTCATTTACTATTTTTGTGTTTTGTGTATGACTGTATTGCCTATATGTATGTAAGTGCACCCATGTTATACAACACATGTGGAGGTCAGATGAGGGCGTCAGATTCCCTGGAATTGTAGTTTGTGGATGGTTGTTAGCCACCGTATGGATGCTGGGAATCGAACTCAGGTCCTTTGCAGGAGCAGCCAGTGCTCTTAACTGCTGAGCCATTCCTCCAGTTACAATATAAATGTATTTTATAAAATGAAAGTTAAGTGGAAACATTCAAAATTCAAGAATGACTGAAATTCAACTTCTAGCTAGAAAAACTACAATGGTTAAGATGGAAGACCAAAAGGAAAAAAAAAAAAAAAGAGCCCCAAACCAAAACATATAAAAAAATAAAACAAACCCTGAACTGGATAGCAATGACAAGTGTATATATCAGGGCAGAAGGAAAGATTGGTGGGTTTGAACAGATAGAAATACCTACTACCGTGTCCTAGACAGCCTCAATGGCCAACTTGACACAGCCTAGTCACCTGAGAAGGGAGCCTCAGTTGAGGGACTTTCCAGATGAGATAGTCCAGTTGACATGTCTGTTGGGGACTGTCTGGATTATTAATTGATTTTGGAGGCCCAGCCCACTATGGGCAGTGACATAATGTTAAAGTTTCTTTCTGGAAATAGACAAACTGAAAGACAACGCAGAGAGATCTTTAAGAAAGAAACTTTAACACACAATCCTATTCTGTGTCAAAATCTCTGTAGGAGAAAGCAAAGTAAAAACTCAACAACAGAAGGCGCAAACCGCAAGAAACATTAAAGGGAATCCCTCAGGCAGACAGAAAAGTATGAGATATGTAAATATGGATCTGCACAGACTGAGGAAGAGAAACAGAGATGGTGACTGCGTGGGTAAATATGCTGGAGTCTTCTTATTGTATATTTGGAGTACAAAGGACTGTTAGGCAAGTAAAGAGATGTATTTAAGGGACTGCAGCATTTAGAAAAGTGGAATTTATGATCACCAAATCCACAGGGGATGAAACAGAAGTATATCTTTGTAAGAAAATGATGTGCCACTTGGAAGTAGACTGCGGTAAAGAAATAACTTTTTCACTTTAAAATAAATGTTTTTATTTTATGTGCACGAGTGCGTTGCCAGCATGTGTGTGATGCACGTATGTTGTGCAATGCTTGGAGGACAGAAGAAAGTGTCGGATTCTCTGGAACTGAAGTTCCAGATGGTCGTTAGCCACATGTGGGTGCTGGGGCCAAACCTGAGTCTTCTGCCAGAGAAGCCGGTGCTCTGACCACTGAGCCATCTCTCCAGGCCTCCTTTTCACTTTTTACTGAGGTGTCTTTGAAAAGTAGTAATTGTCTATATTTGAGGTACACAACATTTTATACACAGTGCCACAGTCAGGCTAATTACCATACATTCCATCAAAGCATTACCTTTGTAAGTATGGAGGAAATATTTGATATCTATCAAATTTCAACTCTATATTATTAACTAACATCAACATGCTGTGTATATAACAGGTCCTAGAACTTGTAATTGAAATGCTTAGCCTGTGACCCAGGTATTCCCACTTCTCCAATTCCTGACCCCCAATAAGCAATGCCATCCTCTTTGTCCCTCTGAGCTCTGGGTTCCGCTTTGGTGGCTCCTGCGCATAGGTTAGGTCAGGCGGGTTAGGCTGCTCTGCATCTGATTTTTATTGTGCATGGATTACACTTGGTATGACCATGGCCATCTTAAGTCACATCATGGGGGTTCCTGTCTATTATCTCACTTGCAAGTATTTTGTTCCCCCAAATCTCTATATACCCCAAGACCCCATCACACCCCAAAGATGGAATTTTAGACAGAAAAGTCTCTATTTTCCTTGCAGCAAGCGTTGAACGCATCTGTCTCCTTCCACTAATTTCTGTCTCTGGCCTTTACAACAGTTCATGATATGCAGTTTACATTATGCAACAGCCTTAGACTTGGAGCCTAATGCTAGTTCCACCTCAGGTGGTGCTGGACGGCGCCCATGACGTCTCACCAGGCCAGCACACCCAGGAACTGGGAATTGTGTGATCCAGCTGACTCACTCCCCTGTGATTTCTCCACCTCAGGGGGCTGAGCAGGGCTGGACTCCACCCACAGGGCATCAGGGTGTGAGGCCAACACAGGGGCCTGCACACAGGCCAGAGCTCATATAAGGAATTTCTAGTCCTGCCCTGGCAGCAGGCAGAGGACTATAGACAGGCAAGATGGATGCAAACTTTAGCTGAGGTAATTGCCAGCTTGGGAGTGGGGCCTGTGGCATAGAGACGGTTCACTAGGAGGTCCCTGAGGCTACCACATTCAGGTGCAGTCCAGCTTAACGTCATCCTGGGTGATCAAGGGGAACTCCAACAAGCATGACCTCAATGTTGGTGAGCAAAGCATGCGAAAGTTTACCATCCACTGCGGGTAGAACGGACTCTTAAATTCGGGTACTCAGAGTAGGACCAATAAACCCTAACAGAGGGCAGAGACAGACAGTTGCCATTCTGGGACCTATCAAAGTACAGACCTTGTGGAACAGACACCAGGGTACGACACACAAATTTTAGCCACTGGAGAGCTACATCAGACAGCAGCACACGGAGGAGCTATCGCAGAGGTTCAGAGGACGGGCTGACCCAGTGGTTGGCCACCCACGGCAGCATCAGGCTTCTTTTCCCTGCTCTGCTGGTCTTGGCAGGCTATTGGCTCAGAATGTGACACAGCTTGGCCGTGTTCACAGTCACAGATGTAGCCTGGAAATTGCAACTGACCCGTCCATGAAGATTCCACATCTAATGATGAAACTGCAAAAGTGACTGGAGCTTTGAGAAGACACGTGGCTTAGAAACTACAGACGACACACAGCTGCCTCAGGAAGGCAGGGTCACACCCTCACTCTACAGGACGTTGTATGCCAACAAACATCCAAAGCTTACAGGAAACCATGAGCTAATTGTCAAAGAATGCTCCAGAAATTCACCGGTAACAATCAGTGCAGGAGAACATGCAGAGAATTCATACAGCTATTTCCAGGAAATTCAAAGAGGCCAAGAGAACGCAGAGGACTATTTCAGCACTATAAGACAGAAACTACAAAGAGAGGCAAATAGCTTAAAAAATCAAGCAAGTTTTTGAGATTGAAGAAACACTCAGTGATGCTAAAAATGCAACTAAGGGGGGGCATGGTTAGCAGAATGCATCCAGCAGAGGAAAGAATTAAAGATAAACAGTGGAGGCAGAACAAAGTCAAAAGAGAGAGAAGAATGAAGAGGTTTACTACATATATATAAATTTTTTATTTTTGACACAGGGTGACAGGGTCTCGTGTAGTCCTGGCTGGCCTGGAACTGGCTACGTAGACCAGGCTGGCCTCAAAGGCACAGATCACTTTGTCCATGCCCCCTGAGTGCTGGGATTAAAGGCCTGAGCCAGCACACCTGCCTAGAACCTGAAATCTTACACAGAGAAGAAAACCAAAACCCAGAGAAGCACACAAACATCTAGGTAGAGAGAGGTCAAGATCACCTGTCAAACTGAACTCAGCCAAGTGAGCTCATAGGCGCGATAAAGAGAAGGTGCTTAGGGCTGCACAGGAGGAGAAGGGCAAGAAATGACACAGTTGGGGCCTCAGCTCACCTGACAGCAAACTCTCGCAAACATTTCATAGGCCACTGGAGAACAATATGAGTTGTTAATAGTTCTGAAAAACAAAAGGGCCAAATGGGAACACTGTGCCCAGCAGAAATGTCCTTTAGTACAGATGTCCTGTTAAACAGAACCTCAGGGACCATTCCCCAGAACATCCATCTTGGAAGAAATGTGAAGCATTCTCACAACATAAAAAAGTAGAGATTAATGACCAATCAGAAAATACGAGAAAACATAAAAGTCACAGGTCGCAGTAATTATATGGACAAATTCAGAATGTGCTCCTGTCGTAAATATGTTCCAAATCCTCCCTGTCTTCTGTATAAGGACAATAGAAATTTAAAATAACACTTTTTACATTGACATGTTAAGAGACAGACAATATACAAAGATGTAAAGTAAAATACCAAAAATTCAAGATGTGGATGCGGCACACACACTATTTTCTTATTTGTGTGGCTTCCTTTTCTGCTCTGTCTCAGCTCTGTGCAAAGTGTCTATCACTTAAAATAGCCTATTATAAGCAAAAGATGTTTTGTAAGTTTCATGGTCAAAACAAGAAGCCTATAATAGACAAAACAAAAGTAATAAGCACGCTGTGAGAGCAAATCACTCAACCCTTAGAGGAGATCCATGAGAGGAAGAGGAAGGAAGGGTAACAAACTAGAAAGGTAAATTCCACAGTGGCACCAGTGAGAGCACTGATCAATAACCAACATGGACGCAAATGGAATAGATTCTACAATTCAAAGACAGAGTGATTGAATAGCAGTTTTTAAAAGAATCAACTGTGCTGTTCACAAGAAACTCACTTCCCTCCTAAGGACTGACGTGGACTGGAAGGGAAGCGACGGAGTGAGGCAAATGGAAGCGGAAGGAGCAGGGACAGCATGTGGGTTTCTTTGCCCACGGCTGTGAGAAGATAAAATATCCAGGCAAGGGCAACATGGGGGGAGAGGTACGTTCTGGCTCCCAGTTCGAGACACAGTCCACGATGGCAAGGAAAGGAACGTGGCAGGAGCTTGAAGCTGATCACATCACAGCCGGTCCGGAAGCAGGGAGGTAGAGGAGTGTGGCTTTCAGTTGGTGTTTCCTGTTTCCGAGTCCAGGAACCTCTGCCCAGAAAACAGTCCAGGTTAATCTCCTCACATCGATTAATGCAATCAAGATAATCATTCATAGACATGCCCAGGGGCCTGTCTCCCAGATTGTTCTAGATTCTTCCACATTGCCAATACTAACTACCACAAGAAGACATTTCTACTAGGTAGAATATGCTTTAATTAATATTGATAGAAAGAGATAAAAGTAGTCTCATATAATGATAAAGGAATTGAATCACTGAAAGGAAATAATTGTGTGTGTGTGTGTGTGTGTGTGTGTTAGCAACGCCCAAGTAAATAAAGCACGTGTTACCAGACATAAATGAGAGCTAGATTCCAATGCAATAATATCTGGACATCTTAATGCCTCATTTTCAGCAATGGACAAGTAATAAAGACAGAAACTCACCAGAAAACAATAACAGCGTTAAACTGTACTGTAGGTCAAATGGATTTATCCATCACCTATGGAAGAGTCTGCCTGGTCACTGCTGAGCACACAATCTTTGCATGTATCATACCATCCTGAATAGATCACATGATGGGCCACAAAACCAATCTCAACTGTCATAAACAATCTGAAATCATATCATCTTTTCTGACAACAATGCAAAGAATCCAGAAATAAATAACAAGAAAAACTTTTCACAAACGTGATTAAATAAGCTTGTGTCGGACGCTGAAGGGACAGCATCAAATGAAAATCTAAATCTGTATTGAGACGTAGGAAAATGGAGACACAACATGAAAGACCACCAAACACAGGAAAGGAAGCACAAAAGACCAGCGGTCAGTGCCTAAATCTAAGCAGCAGGAAATTAACCAAATAGCATGTTGCTTCCTCTTAAGGAGCCAGAAAAAGAAGGGCAGTGAGTCAAAGAGAGAATAAAGATCAGAGCAGAAGTAAATGAAGCAAACATTAAAATATGACAAACGCTGGACCAGCCCGTGATTCCTGCCACTGCTGACATGATCCCTGACACTGCTGACGTGATCCCTGACACTGCTGACGTGATCCCTGACGGACACTGCTGACGTGATCCCTGACACTGCTGATGTGATCCCTGATACTCCTGACATGATCCCTGCCACTACTGATGTGATCCCTGACACTGCTGACGTGATCCCTGACAGACACTGCTGACGTGATCCCTGACAGACACTGCTGACGTGATCCCTGATACTCCTGACATGATCCCGGCCACTCCTGAGGATAAGCAGGAGGATCCTACGCTCAAATCTTTCCTATGCTGCTCAGTGAACTCATGATCCCCCTGCTTCAACCTCACAACAGTAAAGTAACCAGATGATTCTCAACCTCATGGAGAAAGAAGACTTGGGTGAGTAAAGGAAGAATCAGATCTAACACTAATGCACACAAGAGATCATCAGAGATGGTCATGAAGAATCCATGCCAACAAATATGAGAAACCTTGAAGAAGTGGGGCAGATGTCTAGGTCCATACACCTTACCAAGGGGAATCATAAAGAGACAGAGAAACTGAACAGTCTAATAACAATAATGAAGTTGATTTAGTAGTAAAAGCTCCCATTAAAGACCCCGGGACTAGAGCATTTCATTACTGAGCTCTGCCAAATATTTAAAGAATTAGCACCAGATTTCCCTAAGTTATTTCAAAAACTAGAAGAAAAGGGACTTTGTCCAAACACCTTTCATCAGATCAGCATTACATTGACACCAAAACCAGAAAGACAACAAAAAGATGACTGCAGATGGAAATTCAGCAAAATACCAGAAAACTGAATCCAAATGTCCATTAAACAGATTATCCACGGGTGGTCAGTCAAGAAAGTACTTTCTGTGCAAGCATGAAGGCCTGAGTTTGATTCCCAGAACCCACATAAAAATGCCAGGTATGGTGTGTCCACTTGCCATCCCAGCTCTGGGGTGGGGGCGCTGGAAGGATCTCGGGTGATGGCTAGCCACCCTGGCCAAAGGACAAGAGGACATTGTCTCAAAACACAAGGTGGAGAAGTACTGAGAGATATGCCTGAGGTTCACCTTTGGTGCATGTGCACATGCACGCTTGCACACTCACACAAACATGTACGTACACTCACCAAGATTATTCACTATGATGAAATAAAATTCAGTCCGCAAAGATGACTTAACATACAAAATCAATAAACTCAATGCACATAAATAGAATGAAGGACAGAATCCATATGGCGTTTTAATAGATCCAGAAAAGTTACTTGAGGACATTTAATATCCCTCATGATTTACATACAAAATCAATAAACTCAATGTACAAAAATAGAATGAAGGACAGAATCCATATGGCATTTTAATAGATCCAGAAAAGTTACTTGAGGACATTTAATATCCCTCATGAT
>NW_008352134.1:412026-435245 GCF_000622305.1 Nannospalax galili
TTGCTGCTGATGCTCTTGCCCTTTTTACACCTGAGGAAACAGGTGTAAAGAATCCATTGGAAGCCAGGCAGGTGGAGCATGGCTGTGATGCCAGGAGGATGGAGAGGTCTAAGCCAGCCTGGGACACACAATGAGCCCATCTCAAAAAGAAACCAAACAGAAGAATGCATTAAGAATTCAAAGATAAGCTGGGCATGGTGCTGCATGCCTTTAATCACAGGACTCAGGAGGAGGCAGGCGGATCTTTGTGAGTTTAAGGCCAGCCTGGTCTACATAGTGGTTCCAGGGCACCTGGGCCTACAGGGAGACCCTGTCTCAAACAGACAAAAAAAAAATTTTAAACACTCATAAAATATACTGAGAAGTATAAGAAAGGAAAGACAGCCTGTGTTCTCTATCACAGGCTGCAAGATCCATGGATCCAGGGCAGGCCTTATCATAACCCCAGGTGCATTCTTTTTAAAATATTTAATTTTTCTTATATTTTATTTATGTATATGTGTGTATGCCTCTGTGGGTGTGTGCACATAACTGCAGGTGACTATGGAGGCCAGAAGAGGGCATCAGAACCCTTGAAAATGGAGTTATAGGTGGTTGTGAGCTTCCTGACTTGGGTGCTAGGATCCAATCTAGGGTCCTCTGCAAGAGCAGCAAATGCTCTTAACCACAGAGCCACCTCTCCAGCACCTGCACCTCCCAGTGACATACAAAAGTCCCAAATAGTCAAAGACATTTCAAGCAAAAGAAAGGAGGAGGAGGAGGAGGAGGAGGAGGAAGGGGAGGAGGAGGAGAGAACGGGAGTTGGACGTGATTGCATTTCATTATATGCATGTATGAAATTCTCATTACAAAAGGAGGTGGAGTAGCCTGTAGGTTATGCAGAGAGCTCATAGAGCTTTCATGAGTTTTCACTTGCTTGGGGTGGGTTTTTGGGTGATGGAGCTGCATTTGAGTGATCTCTGCTCCTGTAAGGGACCCTAGTGAACTCATTGGTTCACTGTTTAACTTCGGTAGAATCATGGCCTTGGTCTGTCATCAAATGTTTGTGTCCTGTCTCCCCAGGCAAAGTATCACAAAACATCACTCACCATCAGCCGTGCAGGCTTCTTTCCCAGAGCATACCCATGTACCAAGGTAGAAGGCAGTTTTTGGACATAAACCAAATCTCAGTGACTTGAGAGGAATTCAAGCACAGAAAATTATACTCTTGGCCAATTTGCACTTTATCCTGAAAGTCTATGCTTATGAATGTATCCAAGCTGTAAGAAGACCCTATAATGGTTGTGTTGCAGACACGTCTACTTTCAATACACCCATCTTCCCAGAAGTCAGCAAGATTTCCTGTTGGTGAGCCATGCTGAGACCTTCTCTGAAATCACCCTCAGCGAAAGAGAAGTGTTTCCCCAACTCATCTCTTTTCAGGGTTCTCCTGCCCCAGTGTCGATGGAGAACACAGAATGGCCACCCGTTTCCTAGTTCCTACTCTGAATTCTGTTTATCTTTTCTCTAATAGACACAGGTCTCCAGATCACTGCCAATCAACCCTTTGAATGAAAATCTCCCAGTTTGTTTTGGGGGAACTCAAGCTAAGGCAAGCACGTATGCAGAGTGATGTACAAACATTTTAAACTAAAATGAAGTGATCCACACACCTGTCAAGTCCAAGCCGGAAAAAGAGGAGGGTCTCAAGACACCAGGAAGTTGAAAAGACTGAGAGGAGCCATGGACAGATGAGGTACCAGCACTGAAGTCTCTAGACAGGCGGTCACTGGCAGTTACAATTCTGAGTGACAGGCACAGGTGACTGCCACATAGTACTAGTTGAACTAGGAACCATTTACTGGCCAGTGGTCAGAGAGGGAGCAAATGCCCAAAAGCACTCTCAACCCTGAGGAGAAGCAAGCCACAACTACATCATGACAGGGGCAAAGCCAATAACCATAGCTATATCAGATCACCATAGTTATACCAGACCAGGGGCAGGTCAGTTAACAAAGAGGTTTTCAATTAGCAAAAAGGTTTGGTTAGGAAAAACACATTTCTCAGAATTGCAGAGACAGTAGGCTCCTCGGACGTACAGGTGGATGCTGGGAGGGAGGACCTGCTGTCTGGACATGCTACTGGCTACTTGTAAGCTTCCCAGTACTGTAGAAACAATGTGCTCCTCAAACCGCAGCGGGAGCCTGCATGACTGACTGGCTGCAGTGGGATCGGCCGGCCAAAAACACAGGGTAAAACAAGAGGCATCTAGAATAAAACGGAGTCAGTTTTGCCCATTTCAGCAGGCACAGGCATGTACCCAGACTGCCACACAGGCTGCATGGAGGGAGGCACCCAGCATGCCCACGGCAATCACACACAGGCAAGCTGGCAAGGCAGAGGCTCTGAGTTCTGACCTCAAGGTTACATTTATATATAGTCACACAAGAGGGGCATTCTAGCAAAAACAGTTATATAACAGATTACATCATTGCTTACTTTGGGGTCCCTAGACATCCAGCGTCTGTCATTTTGTGCTGACTCATAGTCCTCTAGATGTTTAACATTAGCCATTTTGGCCCATTCCAGATTTCCATATCAGCGCCATGTTGTTTAAACATAAACTGGCCCTTGTGACCTCTGTTCCCTACAATGCCCATGGCTAATTAGACGGAACTTTTCTTATTCTGAGACGATGGATTGCTCTATAGGTCAGGCTGGGATCTTACTCCTGGCAATCTTTCTGCCTCAGCTACGCAAGTACTAACATTACAGATGACTCACCAAACATGTCAAAACCTTAGAAGTCCGCTGTAGAGTTCTTGACATTAAAAAAGAAAAATAATGAATGCCAAAAAATGCTCCAAACTGTCAACAAGGATCACAGTCACGGTAAGACAGGCGTGCCTGTGTCCCAGCACTGTTAGAGGCCTGAGACTGGGAGCCTCAGGGCTCCGGAGAGGACAGTGGATCAGCTTGCTGAGAGAGGTCCTAAGGGCATCAACACAGCAGACGTTAATGTGAGTGAAGAGTGGATGCTGGGGTCCTTGGTTGAATGTGGGGTGACCACTGATGAGGGTGGGGTGCTTGGCTCAATGTAAGGTGACCACTCAAAGTGTGCTATGTATATGGATGGAGGAGCCTGTGTAGGAGCTAGTTGAGGTTGCTGAGAGAAGGGTGGTTTGGAGAATAAGGAGGGTGACACAGGGGTGAACGTAGTTGGGGGAGGAAAGGTCTGTGAGTAGAAGTTGGACAGGGGTAGCATTGGGGGGATCAACATAAAGGGGCCAAAGAAACTTCCAAATCAATGAGAAATGAGTGGAGGCTGAGGAGGATGCCCCTTCCTGTTCTGTAACGGGCTTCCACAGGGCCCATACTAATACCTACAACCCCACAGGCGTGTCTGACAATGACCGGCTGTTCCTCCATCGAGGCATAGGGACCACTCTCTCCCATTAGATCTAGGGGTGGCTTGTGACTAGAGTGGGAGGGATTCCCCTGGCTGTGCTTCAGAGGCCACAAGAGCTTCTGCCTGCTTCCTGTCTTGGGACAGGTACCTTGAGGGAAGGTGGGCGAAAGGGAGACGGCAGCCACTCGGCCGCGTTAACTGCCATGCTGATGGTGCAGGAAGATGATAAGCTGACACAATGGTCACAGAGGGGCCACAGATCTTCCACACAGAGGACTCGTGCTTCTCCCTAGAAAAGACACCAATCTGAGTGGTCTCGGTGGACTCTAAGAATCTCTCCATGGGTCCTGGTCAGATGGCTCTCAAAGCATCTCCATGGGTCCTGGCCAGCTGACTCTCAAAGCATCTCCATGGGTCCTGGCCAGCTGACTCCAAGTGTGTCCCCGATGGGTCCTAAGCTTATCAATGAGCAACTGAGTGCTGTTTCAAACAACTAAGTGTTGTGTTGACCTTCTGGGTACTTGGAATACTGTCTTACCGGGTTCTTTATGGGGAGGTAGCTGCATCTATGTTCAAGTTTCTTTTGGGTGAGGAGAAAGACCAAGAAGAGAGAATGGGTACTACATCTCTCAAAATCACCTCCACGATGGTGATGTTAGCCATGTTAGAAGCTCAGAGCACTCAACATAAGTGATTTTAGAACATGGTTGAATCAGAGGATCCTACTCTGATCTGATCAGGCAAAAATTAAGCAGAGGAAGACCCCCTGGGAGACATGGTGTGAACAAAGGAGTTATTTGATCTGTTCCTGGACACAGTGGTAGAGTGTCTAAAGATACTTGCTATTTTAAAAATCAATAAGTCATTTTAAATAAATCAAAGAAGAGAAGATGAAAAGAATTTCAGGAGATGCTTGGAATGTCGAGAGCTCATGTTTTATTCTTGCAGCGTGACGTTACCTAGAACGAATCATGTGCTAACACACGGGTCATTTACAAGCAACACAAAACACTGTCAGACTAAGCCTAAGGGTGGTCAATGGAAATGTTAGCTGACATTTCCTGAAGTAGAAATTTCTGGAAACCAAAACTTCATTTGTTTCCCAAGTCCTTTTTTTTTTCCTTTCTTTTTTTGAGACAGTTTCACTATGCAGCCCTGGCTTGCCTAAAACTCCTTACAGAGACCCAGTTGGCCTTGAGTTCATGGAGGCTGACCTGCTTCTGCCCTCCAAGTGCTGGAATTAAAGGTGTGTAGCAGAACGCCCAGCCAAAGTCCATTTTTCAGCTAGTAACTGGCCCCAATGTCATAGCAAATGTGACTAACAAGATGTGTTTCTTAGAATTAGGAATAGTTCCAATAAAGAATTAGCATGCATTGTTCCTCTAATGTTTAGGAGAAAATAAATTAATCTCAGCTCCGCAGGGCTTCTGCTACAAATATCAACTTTTACATACACTTAGCATATTTAGAGTAGAAATAACATGAGTTAATATTGGCAGAATACCAAGTAAGATTCTGAAACCCATGGCCAGAGGACTGAAGATGTTTTAGCCTGGAGTTGAGGAATGAACCACGAGAAATCTTTCACAACCAATCCGAATGGCTGTTGGGTGACAAGTGAGAGAGACGTGGTGTGTAACGTGTAATACCCAGCCAAGGCAAGAAGTACACCGAGAAGTCCGTTTCAGACTCATAATCAGCGTTCAATGAGAGCAGAAAACGGCTCTTCGCTGTGAGCTACCATTAAGCAAGAGCTGAAGCAGGGCACGGGACGAAGTGGAAACCAAACAAAATCGCGTGCCCCCGTGGGCAAGGGTCCTCAGCAATGATTCTGTCTTATCAACAGCCACTTGGATCTGGGGAGCTGGCTCTGCTAGTACAGTGCTTGCCATATAAGCATGAGCCCTGAGTTTGCTCCTCAGAACCCATGCAAAAGGCCAGGTATGGTGGCATACAGATGTGATCCCAGCACCCAGGAAGTGGCGTCGGGAGTCCTTGCTCGCCAGCCAGCCTGGCTTAACTGGAAACACCAGGTCTCACCCAGAAACCTTTCCTCAGGAAACAAGGTGAATGACTAATGAAGAATGACATCCACTGTTGTCCTCTGGCCTCTACACACATGCGCACATACACATACACACATACACACACATGCATGCACATATACACATATACACAAGTCTTAACTCCACTGTCACACTCAGTGGTGAGTCCACCTTTACCCACAGTAAGTGCTTTTTGTACAAGTGAGTGAGTCTCTCATGTATTTGTAACAAGTGATCCACTTGAAAGATCAGATCAAATAGTATAATTGTGCCCCTCCCTCCTGAGGCAGAGACGACACAACTCAGAGCAACACATCCTGCAGACGATGGGTGCACACAAGACCATGAAGCAAAAGTTATTCTTTGTATTCTGTCCTGGGGCATCTGTGCATGGATTTTTAAAGCACCAATCTTGATGTCCACAGTGATGTTGTTGAAACAAAATAACAAATTAAGTCCAACAGCTAGGCACAATACACAGTTTAAAAGAGCATTTTTGAACAGCTCCAGCTTCTCTCTTCATGCTGTCCGGTTCTTCAGTGCAGATGCTGTTAGACAAAGTGGAGAGCAGTGTGTGTGAACAGTGTGAGTGCTCCTTTATCTCCCAAGAGACCGATTAGATATGAGAGCTTTTCTCCTTATTGCCATCAGAAGTCATTTTCCCCTTCTAGACTGAAGGTCAGAAAACGTCTCATTTAGACATCGTAGGCCATACGGTTTCTGTGGAAAATCTTAATTTGGGTACAAAAGCAACTGGAAGCAATATCTAAACACCTGGGTGTGATTTATTTCAGTAAAACATGATGGATAAAAGCAGATGACTGCTCAGACCCGCCCAGTAGGCTAACAGCCGGATGCCTCCTGTTCTAAGCAATAGGTTTTTTTGATCGATCATTGTATATGGCTATTGTTCTCCTTAGCTTTAACTGTCAACGTAGCCTAGAGTCACCTGAGAAGGGAACCTTGATTGAGGAACTCTCCAGATCAGATTGGCATGGGGCATGTCTGTGGTGGATTATCTTGATTGTTAATTTATGTGGAGGGGCCCAGCCCCCTCTAGACAGCACCATTTCCTAGGCTGATGAGCCTGAGCTGTGTAAGAAAGTCAGACGAGCATCCGTCTGTGAGCCAGCAAGCAGCTTTCCTCTGTGGTCTCTGCTTCAAGCTCCTGCATTGAGCTCCTGCCCTGACTTCCCTCAGAGTCGGCCTGTGACCTGGAAGGGCAAGTCAAATAGGCCCTTCCTCCTACAAATTGCTTTTAGTCACGGTATTTGTCACAGCAACCGAATCTAACGTGGACACCCATGCTATATATGGTGCGATTTGAGTGTCACCTGAAGTTTAGTGTTCTCGCTGCTACACACTCAGAAATGAACTTGTTGAGGTTCAGAAAACCCAAGCTACTTAACCAGGGGTCTGGTCAGAACAAGAGGAACAAGAGCTCTGACCCTGAACCTAACTCATCGCTATCTTCAGGCCAATTCATAGACAAGAATTTGGCCACATATGCAATGTGCTTCAAAAGCTGAAATGGTTTCAGTCTCGCTGACAGGCATTTACTTCTCTGAGGAAGGACACAGTCCACTTTGAATGAGAAGTTTCCTGAGTTTGTTCCTCAGAGCACTGTTAGTGTTAGGAGACAGAATATTCACTCAACTGACATGAACAAAGAGAGAGGCTGGGGAATTCCCAGTTAACATGGGTGGAAAGTTAGGAACACAGAGGAGTCAGGCGTGACAGGATCCAAAACCTAAAATCTGTATTCTTGGGGTCTTATCTTTCTCCTTACACTGCTCTGTGCTGCCCCCCCTGCCCCCGCCACCGCCACCATGTTGGCTCTACCTTCTGGAAGGTTCTGTCTATTCAATGAGCTCTAAGGTAATCCTTAATCTTGATCATCAACTTGACTTGACAGGATCTAGAATCCCAAAACCTCAAGCCTCGGGGCATGCCTGTTCAGAATTATCTAGGTTAGGTCAGCCTCTGGGCATTACTGTGCAGGATTATCCAGATTGGGTTACTGTGAAGGATTGTCTAGATTGGAAGACCTACCTGGACTGTGGACAGAGCCATTCTGGGGGCTGGTCCCAGACTGCATTGAAAGGAAAAAGTGAGCTGAGCATCCATCTCTCTCTGTGCATTACCACGGACACAGTATCCAGGTATCAAAGGTCCTACCAGCATGCCTTCCTACCATGATGGAACCTTTGCCCTCAAGCCGTGTGCTGAAATACATCTTTCCTTCTGAAGTTCCTTCTTATATTTGATAAGAGCAATGAGAAAAATAACTGATACCCCCATCATTTAAAGTGGAGGCCCCATAAGCAAATGGACAAGGAGCCTGTGGTCCCCAGCAGCCTCAGGCTTTCATTAAGTTACCATCAGCTTAGAACAGAGAAACAGACCAGGACAGGAGAAAACCATTTGCCTAGAGCCTTCAGCATGACTCATGGGCCCTGCCCAATCATATGGGCCTAAGTGGCATAGTTTGGTTCCCCAAATGACAGCTCTATTTTCTGTTGCTAGAAGAAGACAGAATGGATTCTGCTAGCAACAAATACAAACATTCACTATGAAGTAACAAAACAAAAAAATTATATTAATAACTTTTGTATAAAATAATCTCAGAGAAATGAATCATTTGTTAATTTTACAGATCATGAGAAAGGCAAATTTTGTAGGGTTTTCTAAAAGTTTTTAAAAAAAGTGTGTGTATGTGCCTGTGTGTGTGTATGTACACGTGAGCACAGGTGTACACGTGCCCGAAGAGGCCACAAGCGTCAGACACGCTGGCGAGAAAGGCAAATTTTGTAGGGTTTTCTAAAGGTTTTTAACAAAAGTGTGTGTATGTGCCTGTGTGTGTGTATGTACACATGAGCACAGGTGTACACGTGCCCGAAGAGGCCACAAGCGTCAGACACGCTGGAGCTGGAGTTTAGGAAGTAGTCAGCTGCCTGCCGTGGGTCTTGGAAACCAAACTCAGGTCCTCTGCAAGAGCACTGCAAGCCCTTAGTTGCTGAGCTGTCTCCAGCCCGAAGACAGCTCAGTTTTAAGGGACAATTGGCAAAGCCCATCAGGCACTAAGGTGGTTGGGGGGTGTTTATTTATGTGCCTCTGTGGCTCTGCACTTAAAATCTGATGCTGCTTGGCTTCCACGTGCTTCCTATCGAATAATGCATGAATTACCCACCTCATAGCTCCCCACCTCCAGTTGTCTCTTACCTCTCTACAGAAGACAGAGTCAAAGTTCTTGATTTCCTGCTTTCACTTGAACAAATAGAAATACACAATATATTGCACAAGGTTTGACTTTCTGAATATCAGAACCAATTACATTAGAAATAAACTTTTATTTATTTTTACTGAATTTTTGTGTATATCATATACAACATCTTGATCATCTTTATACCCCCTTCCCCACCAGCCATGAGTCCAAGTGTATAGGTGAAAGCTATGTAAGAAGAAACAGTATCTAACAGGAGATGGCTCCCTTTGAGTTGTTGGCAAGGGCCAGGAACATGGAAAGGAACCAGGGAGGTAAAGGGAAAGAAGGCGCCCAAGGGAGAATGGTAGGAGACAGGTGTTACCAAAGGTGACCTGGGGGAAGTGGGGGCACTGGGAAGAGAGGAGGGAAGGTTATACAGGGAGAGAGAGACAAGAAATAAGGAGTACCTTGTGTAAAAAAACAGAGGGAAAGGTATTAGTTCAAAACCGTACGGAGAAATAGGCATTTTAATGTGAGGTGTGGTGGTGCATACCTGCAATTCGGGTACTCTGGAGGCTGAGGCAGGAAGATTAGGAATTTGAGGCCAGCCTGGGCTACATAATGAAGACTTGTCTCAACAATCAAATGAAAGAAAGGAAGTTGTAAAGCGGGGGGAGAGATTGAGATTTTATCTCTCTTCCCTGTCCAGAGAAGAAAACGAGCGTGGAGGGGAAGGTGGCCCTCTCATAACCACACATGCAGACAAGCATCACACTACAGCAGATGCAGGAGGCCTGAGTTATCCACCTGCTGACTTCTTAAGAAGAAGAGAAACTGTGTTTTTCAAGATATTGTTTGATTGTAGCTCAGTCAGTCCCTGTGTGATTCAATTCTCAGGCAGCTCTGCCATTGCAGAGGGAATGCTAGGAATCTGGGACCACAGGTACCCAAGGAAGCATCTCTCTCAGGCTAGAGTCATGGGTGGCTCAGAATCCTAAACACTGTGGCTAACTATGCTGGAAGGACAGGACAAGCCGGTCCTGACATCCTTCTTGGCTAGCACCTAGTGTGCCCTGGAAGTCTACATCCCTATGTACTAAGACTTCAAAAGAGATCAGCTAACCTTCTGTCTGTATTGACACTGGGATGTGCTGTTTATTCAGCCATTTTCTTTGGCAAGTGATGCTGTGCAATTGCAAAATCCTTTCCAGAAGCAATCTGTTCACTTTGTTTTCTTCCAGTGTAGCATTTTTACCTAATGCTTCAGAAATACTGAGAGGTGCAGGGGAGAAGCATTTTAATCTTCATTAAGTTTCCCAAAATACAGAGAATTTAGTGCAGAAGAGAAAAACAGCAGTAATTTTCAGGGCTGGAGATGGCTCAATGCTAAGCGCATACACTGCTCTTGCAGAGGACCCCAGTTCAGTTCCCAGGATCTATGTCAAGTGGCTACTAGCCACCTGTAACTCCAACTCCAGAGGTATCTGATGCCCTCTTCTGGCCTCCATGGGCACTGCCCTCATACACACACCCACACGGAGACACATGATTAAAAATAAAATGAATCTATAAGCCATTGATCCCAGCACTCCGGAGGCAGAAGCTGGCAGATCTCCGAGAGCTCAAGGCCAGCCTGGTCTACACAGCAAGTTCTAGGCTAGCTGGGCTACACAGTGAGACCCTGTATCAAAGTAAAATAAAATAAATCTTTAAAAAAGAGTTTCATGAAAATTTAGGTGAAGATGTTCATAGTGAAAATTTTCTAAGAGATTTTTTAATAGCTGTAACAGGCAATAGAAAATATTTCTCAAGTTTGAAAGCGAACACGGGTGGTCATAACTGTAATTACAACACGTTCCTCATGATGAGGCGGGAAATAGGTGGAAATGAGCTGCTTCAGCCAGACAGAGACGGCCCGCCCCCTCTTGGACCCCTCAACTGCCCTTTGGTTTTGATTCAACATTTCACCATATGGGGAGGTCGGTTGAGACTTGGTCCAGACCCTGCAGAGTTAAGTGAAAAGACCAGCAAACAAGGAAGGGGTTGGGTCAGTCTGTATTTCCCCAACTCCAAAGGCTTTGCTGTCAGATCATTTGTGGGTTGGAACTCGTGGTTTCTTTTGTTTCTTTTACTGTGATGTCACACGTCTTGACTCTGTTCTGGTTTAATGGGAAAGGCTGAACTTTACAAAACATAAACGCATCAGTGTTCTACCACCTTAATTACTTACTTCTGAAGTTTGGGGTGCGGACACTCCTTTTTATTCAGTGCTGGACTTAGAGCCTTGAGCTTGCCAGGCAAGTGCTGTACCACAGAGCTCCACGTCCAGGGCATTTCGAGTTTTTTGAGACAGGGTCTCACTAAGTGGCTCAGGCTAGCCTTGAACTCTCTCTGTAGCTCAGGCTAGCCTTGCACTCTTTTTTATAATTTATTTTTATTTTATTTATCTGTATGAATATTTTTGCCTGCATACATGTAAGTGCTCCCATGTTGTGCAGTGTCTGTGGAGATTGGAAAGTGTCAGAGCTCTTGGAACCAGTTATGGAGGGTTCTTAGCAACCATGTGGGTGCTGGGTTCCAAACTTGGGTCTTCTGGAAGAACAATTGGTGCTTTTAACTGCAGAGCCATCTCCCTAGCCCCAAGCCTTGAACTTTAAAAAAAAAAATTATTTATTATTTTGATTTTATTTGTATGCACGTACTGCCGGCATGTAGGTAAGTGCACCCGTTTGTGCAATGCCCCCGCGGAGGTCAGAAGAGGCTGTCGGATCCCCTAAGACTGGAGTTATGGACAGTTGTTAGCTGCCATGTGGGTGCTGGGATTTGAACCCAGGTTTTCTGCAAGAACAACCAGTATTCTTAACCGCTGAGCCATCTCTCCAGGCCCTTTTGATCCTCCTGTCTCAGCATTGTAAGTAGCTGAGATGACAGGCCTGTATCACCTGATCCAGCTCTTAAATTAGATGCTCTGAGTGTAGTCTGTGGCCTGTGGAGTTATTGTCAGGTATTGGATCCCTCAGGACATGGGACCACAGAAGAAAGTTAGGTTACTGGTGGGCTATGTTGAAGGGACACTAGAACTATCCCCTTCCTGTCACTCTTCGTTTCCTGGCCACCATGAAGTGGATAATCCCCTTTGGCCACAAGCTTGCTTCATGACATACTGTGTCACCACAGGTCCAAAGCAACAGAGCCACGTGACCACGGACTGAAAATCTGACACTAACCCCAAATATACCTTTCATCTTTTCTGTAAATATATTTTTATTGAATTTTTGTGTAGTTCATACAGAATATCTCAGTCCTAATCATCTCTATACTCCCCACCCCCACTGGAGCCCATATACTCTGTCATCCGAGTTAAGGCCACTGTGTCAAGTCCGTGTCCCAGACGTTCCCCAGTGCAAGTCCATCCACTGAGGTCTAGTCAGCCTATCTAGAGTCCCTAAACTCTAAATAGACTCCTACATTAAACTTCACCCACCCGGGGCTCAGGGACCATCATGGAAGAGGGGGTGGAAGGATTGTAAGAGCCAGGGAGGAGGTGCAGGACCATATGGAAACAGAGTCCTAAAAGTTCCTGAGACCTTTCATCTTTTTAAGCTGATCACCTCAGGTATTTTTCCACAGTAACAGAAAGCTAACTAACACATGACCCCTATTAACAAAGGGAATTTGTACTGGCATTGAGTGAATTTCAGCCAAGGAAGTTTTGTTCAATCAATATTTCCAGAGAGTTCAATATTCGAAAGAAAGAATTCATATGCTGGTCTGGTTTTATATAATGTGTTTCCTGGAAACCTTTTCCTGTCTGTATGACGGTCCACAGATCCACAGACCACCCTACCAAGATCCTGGGAAACACTGAAAATCACTGGTGATGTGATTTATCTCTAGGATCTTTCCCAGTTTCTGAATTCTTTACCGTACAGCCCTAGTATGTATGGTGCTCCGTGACTCTGACTCATTCCCTACGTCATATGATCGTTCACTTGCCTATTGGGTTTATTCAGGAAACACCTTCAGGTTAGGACAACATCACTCATTTATGACACACATTCGCTCCCTGAACCTAATCAATACTTTCCCTGTAATGTTTCAATTTTCTAAAAAGGAAGGACTCATACTATCAACAAGGTGCCGACCTAGAATGGCTCCTGTGGGCCTCTCTGTCTGCCACGTTCTCATCTGCCATCCCCAGAGAGAGGATGCACTTACCAAGTTGTTTCAGACTTTTTTTTTACTTCTAAACATCCATATGTTAATATTTTACACAAACATGTTTTCTTCCAGAGTCTTCTGAAAAATTGAGCTATAAATCCCAAACTGTCTACCACAGGATGATGACCAAGGACAGAAACAGCCCTGCCTGAAAGAGTCTCAGATACAAGAATTTGATCTCAGAGAGATGCTGGGGTTCAGATCAGGCATCCCCCATGTCCCACTGGCTAGATAAGGAAAGAGACCTTTGGTTTTGGGCTTCTACCAGGAAGAGGAACTGAGCCTTGAAGAATGACCTCCTGACGTCTAGACAGCTAGACTAGCTCTTTCTATTAACTCATCCTGACAGTCCACCTAGAGGGAAAGTTAAAATTCAATCCCTTCATCATGGGGCCTGGAGAGATGGCTCAGCAGTTAAGAGTACTGGCTGCTCTCGCAGAGGGCCTGAGTTTGATTCCCGGCATCCCCACACGGCAACTAAAAACCATCCAGTTCCAGATGATCTGATGCCCTCTTCTGACCTCCATGGGCATTGCATGACATCGGTGCACATACACATATGCAGGCCATACACTTCTACACATAAAATAAAAATAATGAATAAATACATAAAAATTCAATCACTTCTTAACCTTCAGTTCTTAAAGTCTCTTAGTCCTTAGTCCAAAGCTAAAACCCCCTAAAGAGAAGTGAATTAGATGGTTTCCACATACTTTGGGGGGGTGTTCTGTGAGGATGATACCAGGTCGTGTTCATCCAGAGCAAATGTGAATTTACTGTTATTATTTTACTGTCCAAAGACCAGATACCAAAACGTGAAAGCACAGTCCCATGTCACTGTCTCCACGGGGACTGGCCACAGCCCCATGTCACCATCTCCACAGGGACTGACCACAGCCCCATGTCACCCTTCCCACGGGGACCCCAGTCAACCCTTACGTTTGACTGGGATTCATCCCATGCAGAAACACATAGGAATTTATGCTTTGCTTACAAATACAGATTCGTGTTACACATCTATTCAATCAGTCTCCTTCATCGGTGTATTTGGAGATAGTACTGAATTTGCATGCAGCAGCGTGAGTTTATTCCCTTGCACAGGTGACTGGACTTCCACAGGATGGATGCACCATGCCTCTCTTAGCCAGGCACCGGTCGATGGAGTGTTCCATCACTCCCTGCTTTTTGTAAAAAGTACCTAAGAACTGTTCAGCAACATTTTTGAAACAATCGTTATAAGATGAATTGTGCACCCTTCAAATTTCATTTTTGTTACATTTTTGCTGTGTGTGTGTATGTGTGGGCCTACACGTGCCATGATACATGTATGGTCATCAGAGGACAACTTGCAGGAGTCAGTTCTGTCCTTGCACTCTGTGGGTCCTGGGGATTGAACTCATGTCTTCTTGCTTGGCAGCAGATTCCTTTATGGGTTGAGCCATCTTGCAGGCTCTAAAACTTAAGGTTAAATCCCTAATGCTGGTAGTGAATGTGACTGCATATGGACCCAGGACCTTTGAAGGGGGAATTAACTCAAATGAGGTCTTGGGGTGGGCCCTAATCTGATATGAATCATAGCCTCATTAGCAGGGGGAATTAGGAAACAAGGACTCCCAGAAGGAGGGCATGTGAGGAGGAGAAGGGAGTCACTAGAGCCAAGGAGCCCTTCCTTGGCCGCTGTGCTGGATGCTTTAGTGTCGACTGGACACACCTGAGTTGAGGGAGCCTCAACTGGGGAATTTCTTCCATTGGACTGGCCTGTGGCCATGTCTGAGGGGCATCTTCTTGATGAGTGATGTGGGAGGGCCCAGCCCACTGTGGGTGGTGCCACCCCTGGGCAGGTGGGCCTGTGTTGCATAAGAAAGCAGGCTGAGCAGGGGCCAGGGGAGCAAGTCAGTAAACAGCGTTCCTCCATGGCCTGTGCTCCAGCTCCTGCCTCCAGGTTCCTGCCCTGAGTTCCTACCTTGGGCTCCCTGATGAACTGTGACCTGGGAGATGTAAGACAAATAAACCCTTTCCTCCCCAAGTTGGTAGTGGTCAGAGTGTTTTGTCACAGCAATGAAGAAACAAACTAAGACAGCCGCCCCGGAGGCAGCCTCCCCCCACTATCAGCCTCCTGAACTACGGATTAATCCACTGCTTTCAGCTGCCCTGTCTGCACTGCTTTGTCACGGAAACACTAGAGCGTCTTCAGCGCTGTACAGCATCTCCTGCACCCTGTAGAGAGGTCCTCTGACCTGCTGAAGCCCTCAGCACTCGCTGGCCACTCACATGTGGAAGATCAGGGCTGCGCTCTCTCTCTCTCTCTCTCTCTCTCTCTCTCTCTCTCTCTCACACACACACACACACACACACACACACAGAAAAATTAACTTTTCTCCCTCAGATCTGAGAGTCCTCTGCATCTATGTGTTTTGTTCTGATGTTTTTGTTTTTGTTTGGTTCTGAGGTAGAGTCTCAAGTCTTTTGTATCAGCCTATGTGGAATTTACACTTTTCTAATTTTACTTCAGCTAATTGTTAGCAATAACTTACTTCCCATAGTGCATTGTGAACCTCTTGAGGAGAAGAACCCTCTCTGTACCACAATGATTGACTTAAATGTATTCAATACAGAGTTACGTTCAATATGGTTCTGAAGAAATCTATTACAAGAAATGTCTGCTTACAAAGGTTTTTTTCTTAAATCTTTGCATTATTGAAGGATAGGGATTCTCTAATTTCCTTAATTCATCAAAAATCTATTTTCTCCCAGTGAAGCTCTTTCTTAAAGATGATCTAAATCCCTCTTAGAGGACTTTGGGGGATCACTTCCCATTGTTCATCCATAACAAGGATCATAGACCGTGTACCACAATTGGATGTTGGCAGTGATTTGAAATTTTTTATTTTACAAAGCTGTCCCCTTTGCTCAACATATTATTAAGCAGAACACAAAACCCTAAAATAGCCATGGCAACAGGAAGTTGTTTTTCTGACTCAAGTGAGAATGGCCATCCAGTGTCCCAGCTGCTCAAAATCTCATGACGATTCCCCACAGCTTGGCCTCAAGTCTGCTTTCCGATGCTGGAGGTTTATTTAGTATGAGACATGCTGCTTCAAAACTTTCATATTTTATCAAGGAATATTGGTACCTGAAGGAAAAGGCCCATGGACAGCCAGCCAGGGAATCTACTCAAATAAATGATTCCTAAGCATATATGGGAATTGAACTAACATCAAGTTTGAGCAGGCATCGTCATACAGGTAAGAACAGACACTACCCGCCCTGTAACGATCAGTTTGGTGACTTCTATATTCCTATTGGTCAGAGCTTATATTTCTCTTCGGTCCATTTCTGAGGCCTAGCGAAGTCAGGGTTAAAGAATTAATGGTCAGAGCTTATATTTCTCTTCTGTCCATTTCTGAGGCCTAGCGAAGTCAGGGTTAAAGAATTAATGCCTAATTCTAAAGCCTGGGTTTCTTTGCAGTGGATCTAAGAGTTGACTCCCCACTGAGATCAAAGCCAGATGCTGTCTGAGCTCACAGCAGCATCTCCTGTGAAGGTGAGAGGAGCCATATTTGTGTGCCTCAAGCTCCTGGAAGACTTAGTCTCCTCAAACATGGGAGGAAAATGTCAGTCTCTCAGATGAGCTCATGCCCTCCTCATGCTGGGAGCTCCCAGCAAGAGCAAGGCACGAGCTCATCTATATTTCATGTGGACGGCATCACTGTGCATTAAAAAAGACCAGAAAGGATAAGTCGGTCTGATCACCCAGCTGCATACACACAGGGTGGTCTGTGAGGACGCCACATCATTAGGAGTTGGTTTCCCACCCACATGTAGAAGACTCTGATCCACAGACATTCCCTCAAGAGCTACTGCTTCCTGTAGGAGAAAATCATCACATGATCAGGAAAGTCACTGGCTATGAGGAGGCTAGACACGCATGGAGAGAACAAGTGGGGGTATTTGTTAATACTGTACAAAGTCCAAAATTACGTAAGGTCAGTTCTCATGGTTTGGGGAGTTCAGAAAAGACCTTGATCAGCGTAGACTGAATAACTAGTGAAACTCCTCAGCAGGAAGGAAATTCCAACAGGTCTTAGAAGATCCGTTAAGTTTGACTTGGATGGTTAGATGGAAGGTCCAAGGAGACAGCTGTCATCTTAGACCACAGGCATGCTGAGGCTGGAGAGATGGAGGGTAGAGCGAACATGATCTCATAAAACCAAAACGTATAGAACAGCCAGACACGTTTGCAATTGTCCTGACAGCTTGAGAGGGATAATATTCCGAATGACCAGGGGAGGCCTGAGACAATCCTGTTTCACAAGTTATTATGTAGAATCAGTTAGATGAATTGTGTAAGAGACAGCAGGTGCATTATGGAGCCAGGATTTAAACCTACTTCTCTGTGAGGCAAAAGCTAACATCATTATAATAATGAGTTAGCAGAGGTTGGTGGTTGTCAAATGGGAGCAGTTTTACCCTAAGAGACATTTGGCAGCAGGTGGAGACATGTTCAGCTGTCACAGCTTGGTGAGATGGTTGCTTCTGGTTTTTATTGGCTAGAGACTGGGCATGCTGCTAAGTCTTCTATAAAGCAAAGGATGGACCCACAACAAGGATTTATTTGGCCCCAAACATCAACTGTGCTGAGGAACCTTAGCGTAGATTGATTGAGGAGACTAGACTTGTGTCTGCAGGAAGCCAGTCGGTAGTTGTGGGATTGAAGAAAATCAGCATGACCTTCTGGAGCTGACCCCTGACATCATCCATCATCTGTCTCCAGTGCTAATTCTTTGTTCCTCCAAACTGGTCCATTTCCAGGCTCCTCCTATTTGTTTTTCTCCTTCCCACTTGTCATGCTTAATACTGCCAACGATGTGTCTAGAAGACAAACCTCTAGGCATATATGTTTGTGAAGAAGCTTCCAGACTGAGTTACTTGAGAAGACCCCCCTGACTGTGAGCAGCACATCTCAGGGGTTGAGGTCTTGGGATGAATAACAAACTGAGCAGCAGTGTTCATCTCTCCTACCTCCTGACTAGAATGCAGAGTGACTGTCCCCTCAAGGGGCTTCCGTGACTTACCCATCATGATGGACTGTGTTCCCTCCGCAGGCTAAATAAATCCTTCTCTCCATACGTCGTTTTTGTGAAGTATGTTGTCATAGCAACAAGAAAACCAATCGACACACCATGCAGCTCTAGTGTCCGACCACCTTCCTCCACACACCTGTAGTCCTACTACGCTCCCTGAGGGGCAAACCCCTGGAACATCATCCTCACTGGGGGAACGAAGGCTTCCTGATTTCCTCTAGAAAAATATCAACTGTTTATTTTATTCTTTTTCTTTTTGGTCATGATGTAGTCCCAGTCTTCCTTTAAAGGTTCCCATGTCAAGACTAAATCTGCTACAAGTTAACAAAAATAAATTAGTAACCCCTGTCACTTAAAATTCACCAACATTTGACACAACAGATGCCCTAAGGAACACCATGAGACAGTTGCTCATTCGCTGACTTATTTACTAGAATTCAGAGATGGCCCACCACACTTTGGTTTGCATTTTTGCATAATAGTCTATAATAATCTTTAATTTCACTGTTGTGTAAATTCAAGACTCATTAATAAGAACTTGATTAATTGAACTTTAGCTCTCATTGACAAATTACACTGGGGAAATTCCTTCTTTGAAGGTACCTTAAGTTCTGGTCTAGTAAACAGAATAAATGCCACAATTCTCTGTTCTCTTCTGGTTTTGAAGGATGGGTATACCATTATTACTATAAACATGGTATCATAAAAGCACAGTTCTTACAGAATCAGGTGTGGAGCCAATTCTAGAGGTAATTTATGCAAGCCTCCCTTCCTCCCTCTCCCTTCCTTTGTCCCTCTCTCCCTCCCTCTCCCTCCCTCCATTCCTCCCACGCCCCCTCCTTTCTTCCCTTCCTCCCTCCCTTCCTTCACAAACAGTGAATCTCCACTCTAAACTAAACAGTCTTCTAGCTAGACATTGGGTGCTCAAAACAAAATACACATGAATTCCTAGAGGTAAAAATAAATAAAGTCCAGTATCAGAAACCATTGGGAAACTTTGACCAGAAACTGGAAGCCTGTACTTTTTCAGTTTAAAAATTCATCTTATGTCAAATGTGGAGGATGTATTTTAGGGGGCAGCAATATCAGAGGCAGAACAGGGTTCAGGAATTTCAGTGCTCCAGGTTAGAGATGATGGTAGACCTGATGACCCACAGGGATGAACACGGCCAGCTGCCTTGAGCTCTGGCCAGCACTGAAGAGAGAAGCAGAAGAGAAATAAAAAGAATAGTTATGTCTGTGAGTCAGACCTAGCCTTACCTCGTGGTGGCTCATAAAGACTGCATGAGGGAGTGAGAATTCGGGGTGGGGGGAGCAGGAGAGCAAATTTTCTTAAGGTGATCATTTAGTCAAATCTCTGAGCTTTCCCTCAGGATTAACCTGCAAACTTAAGCAGGAAACAAAGGCCTGTGTCCATGTAGAGACAGAAGCCATTCTTTATAGTAGGATAATTCTCTTAACGTAGAAGGTCATCACAGCCAGCTTCAGTCAGAGCCGTTGATGGAGACAGGAGTCACTGTTTATTTGTTCTTTTTACCTTAACCATAGCGGCATGTGGATTTAAAGCCCCCTCAGATGGCAACAGTGCCCAGCAGATTCATGGCAGATACAAGCATAAAAGTTACAGGTTGTCCGTTACTAAAATAAGGGAGGCTGAGTTCCCAACGGCCCCTGTTGCTCCTCCCTGGTGTCCACAGGCCTGTGTGCTCTCTGTTCGAGTGGTGACCTACTCTAAACTATAGATGGGAGACTCCAGGCACAGAAGTAAGCAGAGCTCCAGCTGGCTTTGAAGAGTGGGGTGTGCCATCCATTTTGGGGGAAGGCTTGTTGGAGAGCTTGGCATGGAATTGTGGGAGTCCTTAAAAGTGACCACTGATTGATAATCATAGGAAACACAGGACCTGCCTCGAAAGAACTGGATCTTGTCAATAACCATCACGTGAGCTTGGAAGATAACCCGAGGATCTAGAAAGGACAGCATCCCATCCCACCCTCAGGTCCCAGATAAGAGACCCAGTGCAGAAGAGCAATTAAACAGTACCCAGACAGATTCCTGACCAACAGTAGAGAGAGTTCATTTATAGTGCTTCAAACTATTGTATTTATGGTCATTTATTGTACATCAATAGAAAATTCAGATATACCATATAAACCAGAATCTGCAGGTCAATACCAAAGCAGCGAGAGACAATGTAAGTGTGGAAAAGTGTCCCAGTTCTCCTTTTAGAAGGCCTACAGCGTCTAGGAACTGAGTCAGAGCCTGGCTCAGGAGAACTTTCCAGGGTATTTAAGGAGAGAGAGGCGGGAGAGAGAAAAAGAAGAGAGAGTTTGAGAGTTAGAGAGAGAGAAGCAGAGTCTATTTGTACCACCATATTCAAAGGGATTTTCAGGCATAGGCATGAAAACATAAGTTTGAAAACAGTCAGTAGCTGATAATTTACATATGTATATATGCAAATCAAGTAATATCACAGTTCTTATCAAGTAAAGTCACCTATTCCAAGGACTTGTGCTGGATCTCTTCACAGCAACTGCGACCCTGTTTCTACCAACAGTTCTACTTCAGCAAGGCCACAGCACCTCTGTGCCACTGGAGCTAAGCTGACAAATGTGCCATTTGCATACGTCCAACTTGTCACCAGGGGGCTGCTCCATTTGTTAGCAGGCATTGCTTTGGGCGAGGAATTTCATCTTAAGCCCAGAGTAAATTGCCTTTTATCTACAGCAAAATCTGAAGCGTGCACAAAAGCAGCCTATGTTTTATTTACTGCTCATTTTGGCTGGAAGATGGTGTGTGTTTGGGGAGGGCGCTGCATTCAGCCTCAAGTCATGCAGGCTGCAGTACAAAACCACACAGCAATCTTTTATGTGGCATGCTGTCATGCTTATGGGGACAATACTTAGCTAGTATGAACTCTGATGCCTGAGCTGGCAGATGATAACGTCTCCTTTCCTGGTGAGATTCCCTTTCCCGTTTCTGAAAAATAGAACCCAGATGATGCTGGGGTTTTCTGAGTTTTCCAGGTCCCTCCTTCCTTTCAAACAGCAGTTGGTGGGGGATGACTCAGCTGTTAAGAACACTTCCTGCTCTATCAGAGGACAGGAGTTCTAATCCTAGCACCTACACCAGGTGGCTCAGAAAATACATGTAACACCAGCTCCAAGGGATCCAATGCCCTTCTGGCATCCACAAGCACCTGTACACACGTGCACATACACAAACACAGCATACATAGCATAAAGTGTTTTAAAAAGTACCAAGTGGACACCTGCTTTCTAAAGCCCACTGTTCCTACTTCTCACCCTTCCATCCACCAAGAAAAGTTAACCTTCACCTCTAACCTGGAAAACCGCCATCACTGCCTTGGGAGTCACCCAGACTTTAGCTAATCCAGGTATTCCCTTTCCTAGCCCTACTAAACTGGCCAGACAGGAGGAACACAGGCCCTTAGAGAAGCTCCTTCTGCCAGTGGGTTTGCTTTTTGTCTGTAGCTGTTACAGAGCTCTGCAACCAGGGCTCACCCCCTAGCTCTACATGCTGCCCACACTTGCTCCTGTTCTCCCCTAACTCTCCAAATCTACTCAAGCCTATCTGGTAATTCTCTAAAATAGTCATCCAGGCAAGGCATTCTTAGTAGCTGATGGTGTATTACCCACATTTGCAATGGAAAAGTTGATTCCCAGGTCATATGTACCTTAGGATGGGCTAGTTTTCAGACTAACATTCTCTATTGTGCTCACTGAGTAAGATTACAAAATTATTTCCAGATCACCTTGTGCCCTATTACATCCTCAAAATAAAACAAAAATTAAATAAAACTTTCATTAATTGGCACTTTCCTTGTACATAACCAGTTATACACAGAAAGGAGGTAAGCTAAGTCATCTACTATCTATCCATCTATCTATCCATTTATCACTTATTGATCTACCTACCTATCCACTCATCCATCCATAGATAGGATGGATCTATTCATCCATCTATCCCTCCATCATCTATCCATTCATCACCATCTATCCATCCCTTTATCATCTATCTATCATCAATCTGTATTTATCACTCTATTATCTATCTATTCATTTATCATCTGTCTATCATTTATCTAGGCAATCATACCTTATCCATCTCTCTACCTGTCTACCTAGCTATATATCTATCCATCATTTCATTATCTTTATCCATGCACTCATCTCTGATCTGCCTATCTATAGATCTAAACAGCTATTGTTTAGCTGTCTACCTGCCTATGTCTAAGACAAGATTGAGTGCATTCAGCGTGGTATGTCTGCAGACTTACCTAACTGTCTGTCCATCTGTCTGTCTGTCCATCTGTCCATCCATCTGCCTCTCCATCCACCCTCCCACCCACCCACCCATCCATCCATCCACCCATCCATCCATTTATCCACCCACCCATCTATCCATCCATCCATCTATCCATCTATCCATCCACCCACCCACCCTCACATCCACCCACCCTCACATCCATCCACCCACCCATCCATCCACCTAAGATGGTTACTCTTTATCATCCTCCTCCTCCCCTGTACCCTAAGCAGTGTCACAGTGACTATGAAGCTGCAGTTCCATCCCCAGCTCCCTGCTAGGCTGTAGCTGAAAACCACTGGCTTTCAGCCTCCTCCCTTCCCTGGCCTTCGCTCTTCCACAGATCCCCACTAGGACAGACCCTCTGTAATCCATATGCCAGAGCCATATGTGGTTCTGCTTTGATGGAGTTTCTGAAACGAATTCTAAAGACACAAGGATGGCACTCAGAGATCAGGGACAGGGTAGCAAAGAGCGTCAAGTTAGAAGGGGCTGTCCAAGAAGTGCCTAAATTAACAGAACAAAGACGTCCAAAGATGAACTGCTGAGGAATAAACCATGAGCAACAGAGAAATAAAAGTAGCAATACAGTCATCAAACACTGGGGAAGAAGAGGCTCAAAGAAGGAAGGAGCGTAGGATAAACAAGTCCTCGGTGCTTCTATAATGGAATGGAAAAGAGAGATAGAAGCACGACCTGAAGTTGATGAACAGGAAACGGCGTGGGCCTCTGTCTGCGACACAGTCAGAGGAAAGAAAGGTAGAAACGGTTAACAGAGGGTTTGTCTGAGGGATGGAACGGGATAGAAAATGCACATGTCAAGGAGGACAAGGGAGAGAGTTTCAGCATGAATTCCTGCATACTGCTTGGTTTCTTTTTCCTTGTATGTGTGCACATGTGTGTGCACATACAGAGAGAGAAATGGGGAGGGGGAAGGAGGGGGGAGGGA
>NW_008352134.1:435323-450345 GCF_000622305.1 Nannospalax galili
AGGGGGAGAGAAAGAGGAAGGGAAAGCGAGAGACAGCAGAGGCAGCAACCTTTTCTTCTGGAATTGATTGCAGAATCTCTCAATCCGTCTACAACAATAATAGCTAAGATTTTCAAATGGTTAGGTCCTGAGTTAAAAGCTTTCCACAGTTTGATTTAATCCTCACTGATACCTTATCCATTATCCTTACATTAAAAGCCAAAAAACTGAACCCAATAGAAGGCAAATAATTCCCAAAGTCATTGTTCAGGACCCAAAGCCCACGAACCCCTGTAGCCGTACATGACTAGGATGACTGCAGGTGCCCTCACTGGGCTTAAGGGGAGCGCTAGTCTAAAGCTGACACCATGTTAACGCCTCCAGGCTTACTCACCCAATTCATCTAGACTGGAGACATTGGTTTCTTGAGCCATCATGCAAAGAGAACAAGATTTAGAATAGCTCATGGGCACCCAAATATCAGGACACAGACACTTCCTGTGCCCAAATTCATACATGGGAATGAGTGCTTTTCTTGGTGCACTGAGAGCCTTGCTATTTTCTATAAGTCACTGAATTCTTGGAGTTTCATATCTCTTACACAGCTCTGTAAGCTTACCTAGACACTATCAAGTGGTTTCATGCAGGCAACAAACAGCGCACTTAAGAATTTTATTCATCATGTGTAGATAATTCTAGTATATATGATGCAAAGTATCCAATTAGTGCCTGTGTGCGGATTTAGAAAACAGTATGCCTAATTAAAATCCCACTAAAAGGTTCTTCTGTGGTTTAAGGAAAACTTCAAGGAGTTTTCGTTATACTCAAAAAGTGGAATAAATCTCATCTTTCATTTTCTACATTCTTTCTTATTTTTCTTTAGCCGAAATATAAAAACTGCCAGGCTCGACACTGGACATTGAAAAGAAATGCTGGGCTGTGGCAATGGCTAAGACCAATGTGAAAATATCCTGGAACCACAGGACTTTCTAACAAACAAATTTTGCACAAAGATCACTGAGTGCTCTCGGATGCCCCACAGCTACTTGGTTGATGGTTTACCACTTCAGAGAGCTGTGAATAACTGATCGTGTGAGGGTTTCCTGACCCTTTTATTGTGAGAATGGACGACAGTCTTCCCACCCATGGCAGTGTGTTTCCAACTATTTGCTGAAACCAGCAGCAGCGGGCCCCTCCCGCCGAGGCAGGCGTTGGACTCTGCACACCTTTGCTGATCTGACTTTTCCAGCCCTCCCTGGCCTCCTGCGTCTGTTCCTCAGCTCGCCGGTTCCAGACACGCACACATTCTTTTCCTCAGATTCCAGCCTGTCTTTCTTAATAGGCCTCCGCCAGCTTGGAGAGCCCCTTCTTGCCAGCATGGTTTCCTGTTTAAATCCACTTCCTCACAGAGGCTCTTATCAATTCAAAAGCAGAGCTCCCACTTCAAAGGGATAAGAGATGGTTTATTCCAGAGTCAGATATGAGTGAGGAACACAGGTTGACGTTTCCCCAAATTCCGCGCTCCAACGTGGAAGAAGTTTCATGAAGTTTTATAGTAACAGAACAAAATCATAAATCAAGACACATTTTAAATACATTGGTGGAGCCCCCAGAGAGACAAGATAGAGCCAAGGGTGGAGAGCTCTGGTAAGCTCAGATGCTGTCTCATGACTTAGCAGAGCTCTAACTTCCACCGACTCCAAAGCTAAGTTAATGCATTCCAAAGAAAACCCATGTTCTGTTTATCCATGATCAAGCTAATGGTCACAAAGCCCAGGAGGGGAAGGAAGTGGCTAAAGATGGCGCACATGATGTGACCCCAGACTGCAGCATACCAAACTTTCTGCATCCCTGAAGTTCTAATCGGGTAACTGGCCTTGCAGAAGGTTCTGTTTGAAGGTGTAGCTTCTTCCCCGTAAGTTCTGTTCACTCTCTCTGGGATCCATCTCTCAGCTAGAGAACCACGAACAAATTCGACCTCCTCTCTGACTTTCTCCCCAAATCATATCTTTATTTGAAAAATGAAAGTAGGGCTGGGGAGGTCACCCAGTGTGTTAGTCGCTTTTCTGTTGCTGTGATAGAAACACTGACCAAAACAACTTATAAAAAGAAGAGTTTATCTGAGCTTATGGTCCCAGGGGAATTACAGTCCGTCATGGCAGGGAGGCATGGTGGCTGGAGGTGGCTGGAGCGGGAGCAGCAGAAGCTAAGCTCTCATATCATCACACAGGCACAGGAAGCAAGAGAGCAACTGGAGATCTGGCAAGGCTTAAGAACTCTCTAAGCCCACTCCCAGTGATGTGCTTCCTCCAGGATAGCCACACCTTCTAAGACCTCCCAAAACAGTGCCATCATCTGGGGACAAAATGTCCAAATACCTGGAGCTTATGGGGGACATTTTCATTCAAACCACCACACCCAGTCAGTAAAGTATTTGCTGTGCAAGCATGAAGATCTGAGTTTAGATTCTCAGAATTCGGAATGACAGACACAGCGCACATCTGTAATCCCAACATGCCTACAGCAACATGGGAATGCAGAAGCTTCCAAATCACCTAGCCTGGCACACAGTAGCAAACAAGAGATGCTTCAAGGTAGAAGGTGAGGACACACACACGCAGACACACACACACGTGCACACGTACACACGCACACACGCATGTGCCTGCACACAGCAGAAACAAAACATGATTTTGCTTGCTTGCTCATTTGCAGTTCAAGGATGGTTTTATTCACTAGGTTCAAAGAATAAATTCGTGGTTAGAGTGGGGGGTAGGGACTCACGGCCCTGGCTTCATTTCCTCTCCTCAGTAAAGGCACTGTGGGTCCTGAAGCAGGGGACTGGACTCTAAGAAGTGGAACTTGCTCCTGCACATGTCTCTGTCTAGAACAGCATGCCTTCACTAATCCCTGTCTTTAGCAGTCACAATTTATGACTTGAGGAACTGAAATCAGGAAAATCAAAGGTCGTAAATACTATCACTGCTCTTTGTAAGAATTTCACTAAAATATCGAATTCTCTGGTAGAGAGCATCAATTGTCTTTTCCTCAAGACTTTTTCCATTCCTTGCCTCAAAGTCTCATTTTATTATGCCTTCTAATCCTAAAATGTCATATCGTTACCTAATTGTGTAATCCTAATTAAGATCTCTTTAACTCCCTAAATGAGATTTCCAAGTCTCAATGAGTACCCCAAGTTTGCACGTTTCCCCACCCACCCATGCAATCAAGATGGTCACCCATAGCTCATGAATGGCAAACTCTGATTTGACTTACTAACAGGCATTGCTGAGAGTCTTTAGGAAAGCTGGCACTGGGCTGTATAGTATAGGATTTAATGATTCTTACCTAGAAGTTTCTTCTAAAGATTGAGGAAGTTGGAGTCAGTAACCACTAAGAACCTTCCAGCTCTGTGATGCTTTTCAGACCCTCTGGAAGGCATCCTCTCCCTCTTGGTAGTCTATTTCTGAACTGAAAAAGTCGTAAAGAAAAGGACAATTGCTCCCTGAGGTTGTCAGAAAGTGGATTGAGGTTCTTGGGGTGGCAGGGAGCTCGATAGCTGAGCTTTTCAAAAGCCGGCTTCCTGCTGGCCTCTTTCTTGTGCCCACAGGGGAGAAAGGGTGGCCACTGTTTGCTTTTGTCTTACTACATAAAAGCTGGGCCTGCGTTGGAGGGAAGAAAGAGGGGCTGTGTCCTCAGCCAAGAGCCACACTGGAGATCTGAATGGAGCTTCATCTTGGGGTGCCTCTTCTTAAGCCCACGGGGCAGGCCTTCTCAGCCACCACAGAAAGGGATGGCGGTCTGCAGAGCTAACTTGAGCACAGCCCTGCCAAGGCTGACTTCAGTGTCTTTGAACAATGGCTGAGGCTGAGTGGAGATTTTAGAAACATAACAAACATTTTGATTTAGATACACAAACCTAGAGGCACTTTGGAAGGTGCATAGAGCTTTGACCATTCAGAATATGAACCCAGGAAAAAAACTCTTCCTACAAGGTACAAAGACAAGAAAGCTGGGCGCTTCCTGAAGGTAATTTGCTTTTAAACCAGGGCTCATAGGGGAAGACACTGTGCCCTCCGGTATGATGAAATGCATTGGGGAAGCATTTCAACTCTGAACTAGAATATGTGATTTTCTGCCACTATGCTCTTAGAAATTTGGATTAAGTGGGGCTGGAGAGATGGCTCAGCAGTTAAGAGCACTGGCTCCTCTTGTGGAGGACCTGGATTCAAGTCTCAGTCCCCACATGGTGGCTAACAACCATCCATTAACTCCAGTTGCCACAGGAATTCAATGCCCTCTTCTGACCTCCGTGGGCATTGCAGGACATGTGTACACTTACATACACGTGGGCAATACTTTTACACATAAAAATTTAAAAATAAATAAAATATTTTTAAAAGGAAATTTGGATTAAGTAACCAAATGTTTTTAAGAGGCAAGACCATTGGCTTGGCTGCCTCCTTCAATCTTCACCCGAGAACACAGAGTCTTCGGGGGCTCTGATGCTAACACAGCACAACTCGACTCCCACATGTGCCACTACTTCATGCTTTTCCCCACATCTGTGTCCCTGCTGTCTTCCAGCGGGTGACACAGGTCTTGAACTATTGCAGAGATAGAGGGTTCAAGTCATATCTTCATTAAACCAGTTCCCACATGACCTGGGAGTGTCCACTGTGACATGGTTTGTGCCATTGTGACTTGAGAGTGTCAACTCTCACATCTGGGGTGTCCCCTCTTACCTAGCTGTGCCCACTGTGACCTGGAGTACCCACAGCCTCCTGAGAGTATCTACAGCGGCCAGCAGGAATGTTCTGATGATCCAGCAGAGGATCTTATGAGACTGTCTCTCTTCAAGCCCCATTCAAAGATATTCTTACCTCTCTCTCTTTTCCTTTGGATTTCAAACCTGACTAGTGAGCCTAGTCTAGTGAATTGCCCAAGAGAAAAATGTCCCTGTGTCTCTCTTGTAGGACAAACTTCTAATTTATTTTTTGAGTGCGAATGTTTTCTATGTCTCCTAAAAGTGTTTTCAAGCTCATGCATAGTAATTACACGTGTTTGTGGGATGCCATGTGAATCTGCCATACCTGTGTACCACGTGTGCTCATTGGATCAGAGCAGTTGGTATGTCTGCTGCCACAGACGTTTAGGATTATTACTGGAAACATCTGAACTCCTCTCTCGTGGCTGTTTTGGAATATTCAATCAAGCTTGTTACCCATAGCTATTTGCCATGTGATAAAAGTGTGCTATAATGTCTTCTATCCAGCTGCACCCTTGGACCCATCAGCCATCTTCTCCCTGTCCCCCTCTACCAACATAGATGGAAGTAGAAGATCCTGGGCCAAGCAGACCACGGCTGGCACAGAAACTCAGTCACTGCATGCTCTCATTTAAAGTGGATGCTGGCTGGCCAGGTGGCTGGGGGGCGGGGCTGAGGTACTTGCTGTGTCTGGTGACCTGAGTTTGATCTCTGGAGCCCATGTGAAAACATGAGAAAACTGATTCCACAAAGCTGTTGTCTGACCTCCACACACACACATCTGCACACACACGAAAAGAACAAAGTGGATGGTTCAGTTCATCTCTACGAAACCAAGACTAGAGCTGTGGCTACTAGAGCCTTGAGTGGGCGTAGGATAACCTGCCTCTCTACCAGTGCTCACCCACTTTTACCTACAAAGAGCATGGGCTTGAAATGAGAGAGCAAGCGTAGTGCATCAACATCAAATTACCCACTCTCTCCCACTCACCACAGTCTTCAGCTTCGCCCGCGCCCCTTCAGTACCTTGAGCATCGCAGCAAATTACCACAGTTAGCAACAGGGAGGAAGTGGCAGCTTACGGGCCCAGTCATCTCATCACCTATCTTTCAACAATTAACTGCGTTAATTAAGTTGCTGCATCAGAATGGATGTTGGGGAAGTGGCTCCCACCAGCCTGGGCTTCCTGTGATCATTCATGTTCATGTTTCTACAATTGTTCATGGTGCATTGAGAGTGATTTCAGAATATCACCAATCACAAGGCCCTTGATTACTCAATGCTGATGACTTCCAAAGTCCCACCCATCTTTCTTTTACTTCTTGTTGGCACAAAAGAGATTGTATAAATTATTCATAACTTGAGTCGGGGGATCAGATACATTTCCAAGCACACACTAACATCACTTTTCAGGTATCTCCATGCATCAGTGTCTTTATTTGTCATAAAAGAGCAATAAACGGGGGGCTGGAGACGTGGCTCAGTGGTTAAGAACACTGACTGTCCTTGCAGAAGACCAGGGTTCAAATCCCAGCACCCACATGGCAGCTAATAACTGTAACTCCAGTTCCGGGGGATCAGACAGCCTCTTTTTTCCTCCACGGGCATTGCATGACACGGATGTACTTACCTATGTGCAGGCAATACATGCATACACAGAAATTAAAAATAAAAGAGCAATAAACATACTAAACCCAAGGGGTTGTTGTAAATACCGAGCAATCTAAGAGAAGGGGCAGAGCTCACTAGCTGGTCTGTGGTAAGTGTGCAATCTCCTGTCCAGTGGTAACAGTAACAGAAAGGTAGTCTGAGCAACAGAGAAGTCTTTGAATATTGCAGATCAAGGTCAGTACTCAGAAAACAAGGTCTTATCCTGCTCTTTGGTGGTTCTCACCTCCTGGTCACACTTATCCATTGCTGTGCAAGATTGTTGTACGAACTAATTGCGATGACTGATGTAAATGGCCCTTGCAAACTACAGGAATGTTTGAGGTAGCACCACACACAGGCAGCTGAAGATCATTGCTTTTTCTAAATTCATCCATGGGATCATTGTAAAAGGGAGCGAGTGCCCATTTCTGCCTCTTCCTCTAATTGCCACAGAAAATGCTCTTTGATTGCAAGAAACCAGGGCCAAATAGAGCTGCTTGTGTTCAGATAATGTTTGTAGGGGCTGGGGAGAGGACCCAGTCGGTAATGCCATCCACCCCAAGCTTCTGTAATTTTGATTTACTATTACTCTGTGTGTGTGTGTGTGTGTGTGTGTGTGTGTGTGTGTATGCATGTGCCCATGTGCAGTCTGTAGGTCAGAGGACAATTTTGTAGAGTCTGTTCTCTCCTTCCACCTTTATATCTATTCAGGGATTGAATTCTGGTCATCAGGTTCAAACAGCAAGCGCTTTTACCCACTGAGACATAGCGTTGGCCCTCAGCCTTATGTTTTGAGACAGGGTCTCCTGTTGAAACTGAAGCCGCTGTCTAGCCAGCAAGCTCTAGGGATCCGCCTATCTGTCTACCGGCTCTGGGAGTTCAGTTGTGTACCACCACATCTGCTTCTTCACATGGGTCTTGGAGTCAAACTCAGGTCTTCTGACTTATGTGGAAAGCACTTTATCGACTGAGCTTCCAATCGTTGTGAGGCCCTCCTGAGAACCAATGTTTCCCGAACGACAGGCTCTGTATTGCTAGTATGTCTCAACATTAATGGTTTTCATTTTGTTTTGTTTTGTTTTGTTTGTTTGTTTGTTTGGTCTTTTTGAGACATGGTCTCCCTGTAGCCCCAGCTGTCCTGGAACTCACTATGTAGACCAGGCTGGCCTTGAACTATCTATCAATAATATTTTTGTCAGCACATAGTGTTCCCATAAGATCGTTTAAGAACACAGTGCAAACATGGGGAAAGGCGTAGTGGTTTGAATGAGAATTGTCCCCCATAAGCTCATGTGTCTGAAACTTGGTCCCAGTTGGTGGCACTGTTAGCGGAGGTCATGAAACCTTCAGGAGGTGGAGCCTTGCTGGAGGAAATATGTCACTAGGGGTGAGTGTTGAGTGTTTACAGCCTCACCCTACCCCTGGTTTACTTTGCTTCCCATGTGGGGTTGAGATGTGATCGCTCAGCTTCCTGCTCCTGCAACGACGCCTTCCCCAGCACATTAGACCTGTAAGCCTGTAACCTCCTCCTGTGCGGGGCTGTGCTCTCACAGTCCCTTACTCTCTCCACTTTTGCCCACTGTGGCCTTCTGTGTGCATCATACTTTGTTGTATGAAGAAGCTTTGCTGGTGAGAGTTGACAGATGCACTAGTATGCTCTCTACCCCGTTCCCAGATAGGACTCCTATACTAAACCTCACCCACCTATGGCTCAGGGTCCATTGAGGATGAGGGGGTTCAAAGATGGTGAAAGCCCCGGTTGGTACTTTTATCAGAGCCACAGAAAGTAACTGATACAGGCAGGAACCCACGATGGAGTTCAAGGACTTCCACAACTGAGATCAAGGGTAGAATCAGCAACGGAGGGAGAGAGGAGTGATCTAGGAGACAGAGTAGCAGGATGCTGGGAAATGAAGACAGCAACAAAGGTCAGAGCTACGAGTGACTGAGGCCGGTGCCACCAGTTTTCCCAGTATAGGGTGGTCATAAGATGGGTGGACACTCTTCAACATGCTGCCAGTACATCTGTACATCTTCCCTGTCACATCTCCATCCTCCGGTGGCATCTGGCCACCTTGTGGTCCTTGATACTCTGGTTTGCCTACCTTTGGCTCTGTGTGCTCCTGGCCCCAATCCTCCCTGAGCTCTAGTCCCAGCTCTGCTGCTGGTCACTCTCAGCTCCTCATCAGTGCAGCTCAGAAGACTCGAGCAGAGAACCTGATTGGTTTGCCCAGATCAGGTGTGGACTTCTGGTCTACTTACTCTGATCAGGGCAAAGGCGGCATCGGGGGAACCCAGTGCCACACAGCCAACACCTCTCCCTTCAGCAGGGAGGTAGGAAGAAAATGTGATTTCAAAGAACATAGTAAAATCTGTCCAGGCACCCCCGATGGGTTACAGTTTTGTCCCAAGCATGAGTGGGGATTTCTCCAACAACATGGTCATAATGCTGTTGCCAGGCATGTGGCAATAAAGTATGATGTCATATGTTGGTTGTCATGGTGAGGGATGGCTGATTCTGATGCTGGTTACAATACAGAGAATGGAGCACGTGACTTAAGGAGTAGAACAGAGCGATGGTGACCACAGAGGGTGCTGGGGCTGCAGCAGGGGCCAGGGATGCTTTGACAGCTCCCCTACCCTCCAGCAGGGGTGTGAGTTTGGTGTCTGTCAGCTCTGACTTGTCTAAAGGTTTCCAGAGATACAGACTGTGAATGTAAAACTATAAAATCTCTCAATTTAAAAATATCGGCAAATAACAAAAACAGCATGCACTTTAACGATTACTGTAAAGAACCAAATCTACAGAGAGGATTCAGCCCCGAGGATGCCTGCTTGACACCAGGGTCTAAATCTTCCATGGAGTCGGTAGATACCTGCAGACCTGTCCCTGGGGACCATTGAGACTGTTTTGTGTGTACCGTTGCAGATAAGTTGAAGCTTCAGGCAACATCCCAAATATTTTAAATGTGTATCCTTCTTTTAATTTTGCAGGGAGCTTAAACCAAAAGTTATTACTCATTTCCCATTACAGGAAACAAGTCATGCATCCAATGAGTGCAACTAAACAGTGACCCGTTCATTACCAAGGAGGCAGGAATCAGCCTGAGGTGTTTCCTTCCAGTCAACACTGCAATAGTACTTGTGTCTCATTGCGATATTTTTAGGGTGCCTTCTGTAGCTAGAGGTCTGGAAACACCGTGTTGAACCTCAAACTTCTCAAGTTAATGTCTGGGTCAGAGTGGTCCGTGAACGGCGTGGCCATCTTTGAAATCAGCTGTTCTCGTGGCCATAACCCACCCCTTAAGGGTCCCTCAGGTTCGATTCCTGGGGAAGAATACCCATGAATTCCAGGTATTTGAAGCATCAAATTTTCCAGGCATTTTAAGTGCAATGATCATGAGATTTCCAGTTCCTTTATGATATTTAAATGGCGGTGTCAGGGAGATTGAGGGATTGAGGGGGCGCATGTCTTGAAACGTGACGGAACTGATTCACGCACACATCTGCATCTGCCCATGATTCAGATGGAAGCCAGCAAATGATTAAAGAACCCTTCACAAAATGAACAAAATCGCAGAGCCCCAAGTACATTTGTTGACAAACTGAAAGCTCCACACATCAGAGGTTCGGGAAAAGGCCTGCGAGGCTGGGTGGAGGGAGGGGTCGCCATGCGTGTCCTTAGGCCTGCTGGCTGATCTGCCAGCCTCACTCTGGCCTGCTGGCTCTAATTTTGCGTCTGATGTAAGCCATCAGTAATTAAATCACAGCCAGGCTCTCTGTTGCTAAAATAGATCCCCTGCCTGACAGATTCTTGTGGGTCTGGGCTTTTCAACCAGTTCTGATAAGCTCTCTGCCACCCGCTGCTCTTCTCCTTGCTCCGTTCACTGTGAGCTGAGTTTTGGAGCTCACAGAGGCAGCTAGCAACAGTGCATCATGGCAGGAGACAAGTACATCTTCTTAGGATGCTTGGGCCAGCTGGGCATGGGATCGATCTTTACAATGGACCAGGTTGCCCATGGAGGCCCACCCAGTATACTCTGATTTTGCAAACCATGTTTGTGGTAGGCCTGCAGCCCGACTCTGAGCTCAGTGTTTTTTTCTCACTCATTCTGGAAGGAATTCAGTAAGTATACACCATGGAAGGACTGCTGAATCACAGTCCCTCATGCCTGCTCCCTTGGCTTCCCTCTGCCAAGAGTAATCAACGCGTGTCCAGAATTCACTGTGTCCCAAGCCCTCACATAAGGCGCCTCCTTATAATGACAGCTTTGTCTTTTCAACAATGCTACACTTCAGTTTCACAGCCCAGAGTTAGAAGCTTCACACCCGAGGCTGTGCGATGTGTGTGCTCAGAACCAAGTTCCGAGCCTGTCCTTCAAGCTGCCCCATTACCCACTGCCGCATCAGGTCACATTCTCTAAAGGCTCTGCTCATCACTGCACTGCCTGCTCCTCTTGACACTAAGAACAGCATCACCTGGGAGTTTGTTGGAGACTCAAGGACCCTCCCCAGGCACCCAAAAGCACAGCATGAATGTTCATGAAAAAACACACTGGGAAGCTCTGTCCTTGTGAGGCTCCCGCACAGAAAGATTAGATGCTAGAATTAGAAATGGGCTCTGGGTAGATGGCTCAGTTGGTAGAGTGCTTGGTTGAGGGCCTGAGTTCTGTCCCTCAGAATCCATGTAAAAAAGCTGGGTGAGTGACTCACATGTTTAATGCGTGTAATCTAGGCCTGAGGAGACAGAGATGGGGGAATTCCTGGGGTCTCCTCACCTGGTAACCTAGACCAATCAGTGAGTTCCAGTGTAGCCTGAGAGCCGTATCCCACCAAACACGGTGGATGGTTCCCATTAATGACCCTTAAGGTTGGTGTCTGGCCTCCACACTCACATATACATGTGCATATGCATCCAAACAAACAATTGCATCTGCATAATGAACCTCTCTCTCTCTCTCTCTCTCATACACACACACACACACATTTTTTTTTAGAACATTTGGTCAAATATCTTCATTTCCTGGATTTCTTGGAAAAGAAACTGAGGTCTACTGAGTGGCTCAATAGATCTGCCTTCCAGATCCTTGAATTTAGGTTCCTGCTTTTGGGCTTCGGGACAGCGACACCAAGAAGCTAATGAAAACAGAGCATCTCTTTATGTCCGCTCCTTCTCTTCACTCTCTTCCCCAACCCATCCTAGGTCCTCGGTGGTAGGTGGTAGAGAACTAGAGTGCTCTCTATCCACCCAAACCACGAAGAGACCCGCAGAACTGTGGCGGCTCAGGTCACCACCACACTCCATTTCCTTATCTTATTAAATTCAGACCCAGCTACGAAGACGGAAGAAAAGAAATTACATTCTGAGAGTTGATATTCTTCCTCTTTTAAACTGAGCTGTGGGAAGTATCTTATGCCGAACTAGTACGTTTCAAAAGACAAAACCCCTAATGTTTTAAGGAGTGTTTTCTCCCCATTAACACGTTGCTAAGCAACATTTTTACAATATCAGCAGCTCTAGGACTCTGAGCTGAATGAATGTCTGGAAATGCCAAAAGAAGCCAAGGAGGCTCGTTAGTGCCTTTGTGAGGGAAGTTGGCGTTGACCTCCAGCCGGATGGAACAGATGCCATGGGGCGCTTTCCTCCAATTTCCCTAACAATCGACCTGCCATGGTTTTGGGAGTTGTGTTCTGATTTAAGCGACATGAATTTTTATCAATTTTTATGTTATGAAAAGCTTCAAATATATATAAATAGAACACCGTAATGAACTCCTGCATCTCTAGCAGCAAGCTTCAGCAATTTTCAGTTCATAGCCCATCTTGTTTTATCGTTTCTCTTTTTCCTTATTTGAAGCACATCTCAAACACTGTATTGTTTGATCTGTAAATATGTCCTTGCTGATCTCAGAAAGGGGAGGGCTTTTGAAAAGAGAAACAGGATTGTGTTGTCACAGAGAATCAAGAATTAGAATGAACCCTGGGAGGTCCGCAGAAATCCAGTGAGCTCTGGTTTCCAAGTCTTTCCTGACTTTTCTTTGCCCATTTCAAGGACGATCCAGTCTGCTCCACACAAGCGACTCTCCACTCACCCCTTCCCTTTTCTTTATTTATAAAGAAACCACATAATTGCTCCTGAGAACTGAATTGGGGCACTTAATAGAGTTTTCCTTTTTTTCCCCATATAATTTTGATCTAAACCTTGGTCAAAGGAGCTGGAGAGGTGGCTCAGTGCTCAAGCACATGCTGTTCTTGCAGAGGACCAGAGTTTGGCTCCCAGCACCCGTGTCAGGCAGCTCAGAACTGCCTGACACCCTCTTCTGGTCCCTAAGAGCACCTCCTCATGTCCCACAAATATCTATGCACTCATATGTTTAACTTAAGAATTATTCTGTTAACATACATCAGCAGCGATTTTATTATTATATCAAGAAGCATAAAGATCTGGTTGCTCCCTCTGATGCTGAATGATGATGATAGAGACTTGACCCATGAATTCATTACAGATTACAGAATAGCATCCATGTAGTCTCCTGATATTTCCATAGGGAGAAATTGACCGTTTGCTTCTGTGTGTGCATCACCTGTTGCAGTTTACATGGGAGAGACGGCAAGGAGATTCCTCCTGGTGATCTGACCATTGTCAAAGTCGTGGATGGCTACGGGGCCCCTTGAAGCTGAGCAGTTAAGGTTGGTTGGCAGCTGCAGTGCCTTCTGTATCACATCTCTGGCACAGCAACACTCCCTGCAGCTGATAGTTCTACTGATGTTGAAACAGCCCAGTGAGAGCTTCGGAATGTGGCCTTGAGCGTTGGGGGTTCACCTGTAGGATAGGGGAAATGAGACACAGTGCTTTGGGGGTGAGTTATTTAACAATTTTGTTTGTTAACCTACACATGTCAAATCTCTTTAGACCTGTGTCTACTAGGGTCAAATTTGATAAGAGGGTTCACCTGTAGGATAGGGGAAATGAGACACGGTGCTTTGGGGGTGAGTTATTTAACAATTTTGTTTGTTAACCCACACATGTCAAATCTCTTTAGACCTGTGTCTACTAGGGTCAAATTTGATAAGCTAAACTCTCTGCAATTAAAAAAACATGCCCATTTCATTTGGGCTTCAAAATTTAACTGCTTAAAACAGTGTAAGGTAGCGTCTGGTGGCTCTAAATGGCCTCTACTTTGAAAAGCACCTGTCCTTGTCAACTCCAGTTTGTATGTGTGTGCTTGCTGTTTATCCTGCTGGCGAGTCAGCTTTCAGGAATGCTTTCTGTGCCCTTTTGATCTGCTTTGTTTGTCTATATTTTGAATTCCTAATTCATTTACTTTCACAACTTAATCCTAGTGCTGTGTTTAATTTTCCCCTAATTAATGCACTGTAACTACCAGTTCTAAGTTTTTAATGTTTATCACTTTTGCTCCTTAAACATTTCTTTAAACCAAGAGTTGTCCTTTTATTGAGAGAGAGAGAGAGAGAGAGAGAGAGAGAGAGAGAGACAGATGTATACACGTGTGTGGGTATTCTTCACAGGTAGGTGTGTGTACAGGTAAGAGGTCAACTTCAAGTGTCTTTCTCTATCACTGTCCACTTTACCTTTTGATTGGGGTCTCTCTCCAAACATGGGGTTTGGTATTCTGGCCAATAAGCCCAAGTACCTGCCTGTCTCCAGCACTGTCTTCCACCTAGTGCTGGGCTCACAAACATGTGCTACTCTGCCAGGCTTTTGTGTATACACTAGGGATCAAATGATGATCCTCCTGCTTGTAAGGCAAGCACTTTACCCACAGAGCCATCTCCCTAGCCCCATTGTTATTTAATAACAGGTTTTTATCTTCCCTTTAAATGTCCTAATAACAGCCTTTCTGAGTTTGACTGCTGCATTTTGTCTTAGCCTGCTGTAGCGAGGGAATGATCTATGGATTACCATGCACTCTCTGGCAACATTAAGCTTTTCTTTGTGGTCTGTGATATGATCAATTTTGAACATTTCATGTCTACCTAAAGTAGGTGTATTGTGTATTATCAGGGGCCACAGTTCGCTATCTGTGTTGTTATTTTATTGACTGTGCTGTCTTCTAAATCCTGGTTGGTTTTCAGCTCACATGATCTGACTGCTGATGTGCCCGTGTCAATTCCTGGCACCATCTTCAAAGTCTGCTTCAAGAGATGAACGTTGTGCTCTAAGCATGTGAGCCAATGACTGAGGCACGTTTGCTACAAGCTGAGCTGGCTAGTGTGGTCTATCCTTGTCCTGACACCTTGACACTTGGCTTTCTCAAAGAATACTATCATGACCTCTTCCTGTTTGCCTGTTTACCTCTGCCTCTACCCTGGCTCTCTTTTGATGTGTCTTATTGTACCTAACAGCATTTTCTTCTTCTTCCTTGCTTTAACTAATGAGACCCAAGTTGCTTTTACCTCCCACTAGGTTGATAAATACAGTTAAATGCATCAGTATGATTGGTGTTTGTCTTTTTTTCTATCATGCTGGTTAATGGAAGGATTTCATGGATATAGATTTCAAAGTCTGATTTATTGAATTTGCTTTCCTGTATTCTTAATTTACATATTAATGAAAATGTGTATTCTTATTTTATTCATTACTTTGTGGATTTTTACTGCCCT
>NW_008352134.1:450950-462801 GCF_000622305.1 Nannospalax galili
CCTGGTCTACATAGTGAGTTCCGGGACAGCTGGGGCTACAGGGAAACCCTGTCTCAAAAAGACCAAAAAAAAATTAAAATTACATTTATTGATTGATTTGGGGGGCAGAGAGAATAGACATGTGAAAGTCAGAGAACAACTTTCAGGAATACCTTCTCTTCTTCCACCAAGTGAGCTCTGGAAATCGAACTAAGGACGGGAAGCTCAGTGACAAGTGCCTTTACGCACTGAGCCATCTCGGCAACTCCCTATCCTGAGCTCTAGAAGAATCCTATCAGAATATCTGTCTATATCTTTGAAAGTCAGTTTGGCTCTACTGAAAAATTAAAATAACAGCAACAAAATACTGCTTGAATTTTCTTTGAGAGTGTTGAAAATCTTACTTCATTGAAAACAAATTTGATCACTCTCCACTCTCCTTTTTAAAAGGTCACACACACCACATAGTCTTCCCTGGTTGGCTTGGCCTTGAATACAGCCCTCCTGTCTCTACCTCCCTAGCAGTTAAAGCTAATCATTGTGAGTCACACACACTGCCTGGTACCGTTTTTCTTATAAGGTTCAGCAGAACTGCAATAACACACCTTTCCTTCCTCATTATATGGTCTCCCTGCTGAACAGTTTCAGTGTGTAATTTAATGTTCAGCATTTATTTTAAGGAAATTTTCTTCATGAACGTTTCTAGATACTTTTTTTTTTTTTTTTTTGCCATTGCTTTCAAGATTGCGTAATGTGCCCACGCTCAGACTGTCTTTACTGGTCTTTATTTCTCATTTTCTTCCTTATATTTTTTTTGTTTCTACTGAGCCATAAATACTGTGTTTATTTGATCTTATATATTAGCTTATTCTTAGTTCCTGAAGTGAAGTTTCTTTTACTTAAAGCTTTTTCTGTTATTTCACACCACTTGTATTTTTTGACCTCTCAGAACTCTTGTGTTTTTTTCTTTACTTCCTATAGCTCACTGTGTGCAGGGATTTTTTTTTTTGTCACTTCTGCTAATTTATACTAACTTGGTACGGGACTTGAATTTGTATGCTATTCCTTCCTGTCACTTACTTGCAGTTTTTTAAAGTTATTATCGTCTCTGTAGTCCAGGCTGACTTGGCACTCACTATGCATCCAAGACCATCCTCAGACTCATAGCAATCCTCCAGCCTCAACTTCCTGGGGGCTGGGATTACAGTCATGAGCTACCATTCAGATTTTCCATGTTTAGTAACTGAGATACACACAGGGACTCAGACCGTACTTGTGTGCATGCACACAGCAAACGTACTCTCCTCCACAGACAATCACATGCTTTTTGAGATGGTCTTCTGCTGTCCTTCTGCAATTTCCACTGGGGTTTTTTGTTTCTTTTCCTACTACACCTGTTCTGTTTAATTCTGTCTGATTCGGGGTCTACCCCCATTCAGCAGAAGAGCCCTGGCCTGGGAAAATGCTCCAGTGGTTCAATGTGGAGAATTCTTGGGACCCATATCATGGCTTGTTTCCCTGGAGTCTTACATCCATCCCATGTGTTACTAATAACTTGGGGAGTCCCTAAACGTCTCCTGACATCTATTCCTAAATTGTTCTGACATGCTTCCCAATTATTGCCTAGCTGTAATTCTGGAACATTCCTGCTCTCCGTTTCAACTACTGTGCTATTTCTTCCTCCTTCTGCACAGATCCTGTCGTGGCAAGAGGAAGCAAAGCTACTGAGCTGTCTGTGTTTTCTGTATTTATGGCTGATGGTGCTTTACAAGCCGAGTTGCTGTTTATTTACTTTTTCCACTTCTGTGATCAAATACCTGACAAGTAGGAGCTTAGAGGAGGAAAGGAGGATTTTGGCTCACAGTTCAAGAAGATACAGTCCGTCATGGAGGGAAGTCATGACAGGCGGACTGTGAGGGAGCTGTCCCATTTAATCTGCAGGCAACAGGCCAGAAGTAAGACTCTGCTTTAAAACCTTAAGGCCTGCCCACAGTGACTCAGTAAATCTCCATCTCCTGAAGGTTCTATAATCTTCCCCAACAGTGCCACCATCTGAGGACCAGGGGCCATTCCACAATCAAGCCACAACAGCTACTCTGTCTCTATAAGGGAGTTTGGAGAAAGTTTTAAAAATACTCTATCAGGTATGTTAAAGCTGTAATGAAATGCTTCTTCTAAAAAATTAAAAAAAAAAAAACATATATATATATATATAAATTACAGTCTGGAAAGTTAAAAAAAGAAAAAGAAATCTGTTTACTACAATTTCTAAACTATTATAATCCCCAAATTAAAAATACGTAATTATATCTTTGAACATAAATTTGAAATTCTATAATTTTTTAATATTGTTTACTGACAAAACTGTATTATCAAGCTTCAGAAATAATGTGAAATTAGTCACTGTTCCTACAATGTGAGTTTGCCATTCACTCCCTTTCCAAATTCTCCACCCTATACAAAATCTTTCAATGTAATCATGTTACTTTCTAAAGAAAGCAATGCTAATAAAATATTTTTAATAAAAAATACTCTATCAGTATAATTCTCTGTAATATTGGCTGTTTTAAGTATAGCTTCTGGTCATTTGTGTCAGTGTGGGCAGTAAATCCCAGTTGGATTGTTCCAGTTGTGAGGATCCTGTGCATCATGTGATTCCTACATATTTTATCTCCTGCAAATGCTTCCCACCATTTCAGTGAGTGCCAGTCTTCTTGGAAACTGTTCCAAGTGGGAAGCAATATGGTTTTTGGTGAAAGATCAATATCTTCTGCAGCTTACTCCAAAACGTTGTGACTAGATCCCTAGATCCCCAGTGCTTTTCAGGCTTCCATCTTTGGCTTTGGTCCGAGCAATGCTCTTTCAGTTCCCGAGAAGTCGGGGAGCAGAAGTACTATTTTCTGGAGGTGGAATGTAGTTCGACTTCTGTCTGTGATGGTCAGTTTTAATCGCCAACCTGACAGAATCTAGAATTGCCTGGGAGATGGGCCTCTGGGTTTGCGCATGGGGGATTATCTTGGTTGCATTAAGTGAAGTGGGAAGACCCTATAGGTGGATCACCCCCTGGCTGGGATCCTGGACTGTGTAAGTGGAGAAAGGGAGCCGAGCAGCACTGTGTCATGACTGTTTTCTCATTGTGGATGCGACGTGTCTGGCTGCTTCAAGTTCCTGACGACTTAACCTCCTCACCGTGATGGACGGTAGCCTGTACGTGTGAGCCAGATTGAACCCCTCTCCCTGAGATGCTTCTGTTGGGATATTTTACCACAGCACCTGGGAAAGAAACCAAGTCGGCACCCACACACTCACTTCACAGTGCGCCGGCTCTGTGCGGTGACAGGCATCTGGCCATCTTGTCCCCTCTCTAGGGGCTCGCGTGTGACTCTGCTTCAGTCCTATAGCTACTAACAAAAGCTATCATGTGCAAGTTTGAAGATCCGTGAATATGTAAGTGCTTGAGATGAATTATCCCATCACTAACATGTTGAGGCACTGGGAGTACTGAATCAACATAGCAATATTCAGACAGGACATTAAATGAGGCTGGAATGTAATAACTTGCCCAAGATTATGCTCTTGAGAAATGGTCTGAAGCCCACTGTCCGGCTTCTTTATCTCTCTGATGTTCACACTACTGTGAGGTGTTTGCATTAAATGACTGTCTTGTTCAAATAGTGATACCAGCCTGTGAGGCTGTATCATTTGCCCCATATCACAAGGCACCATGGGAGGAGGGAAGCACAGGCAGGCTTCCAGATGCTCAGTCCAAGTCTGCTTCCCTTAGAGCACACAACCTCCATGAACACTCGTCTGAAAAAAGTACAGAGTTTGTGTGGCTAAAAACTCTCTGACCACGTGATTGTATAGTACGCATTTCTATCTCCCTCTCATCCAAGGTCAGTTAGTTTACGTAGCCTAGCCAAAGCACACAGTCTACAGCAGGAGAGCTTCAAAGACAAGAACAGACAACACAGAGCTGGAACAGGAAAGAGCTGCCCTAAGCTGACCAGAAACTCCAGCAAACCTGAAAGGTATCAGCCTCAACCCTACTCACCACACCTTCTAGAAACTGCAAATCTGAATTGATTTTTTTGACTCTTCAGACTTTGAGATGATTAACATGCAAATGAAAACATTAAACTCTGTACTGAGCAGAAAGAAGCCACACAATCCCGTGGCCTAATGGTCGGCATAGTCCTTAAAAACATATATGGGTGAGAAGAGAGTGTTACTAACTAGAAGTTTTCATTCCTTTGTCAAACCTACCATGTACCTGGCTTTGTGATGAATGACAGGAACATAACGGCCAAAGGCCAGGCAGTGTTCCTGCTAGAGTGATGTCTAAGGCAGCAAACAGACAAATCAGCAAAAATCACAGCCTAGTGAGGCGAGTCACAGCAGAGGACATTCCACGTGCCATGGAAGTTCCGTTAAAGGGCGGACACCCAGACCTAGAGAGCGGTGGAAATGTTTCTCTTGAGACTGATCTCAGGGCTGGGGAGACGCTCAGTCACGGAAGACTCGCTGTGCAAGCATGAAGACCAAAGTCTAATTGCTCAGAATCCTCAGAAAAAGCAGGTGTAAGTGACTCACATTTGTCACCCCGGCGCTGGGGACATGGACACGGAGGATCCCTGGAGCTTGCTGGCTAGTCAGTCTAGACTAGTTAACAAGCTCTAGGGCCAACAAAAGACTGAAAAGAAAAAGAAAAGTGGATGGCTCATGAGGAATGATTTCCCAGGTCGTTCTCCTGCTGGGGAGATGGAGTCTAGGTGAAATAAACACAGAGAGGGAGCGTACTGGAGGAGAGGTTTAAGCAGGAAGGAGAAAGGGGCAGGAAACGGAGCAGGGGAAATGGCTGGGGGTGCCAACAACACAGCAGACAGTAGCAGGGATATCAGAGTATAAGGGCTCTAGTGGGGGGAGGGAGGCTATGGGAGGGTGCCATCTGGGAAGTGGGTCTAGAAAAAAAAATTCTTCAAAGCATAAAAATTTGCTCCTTAATAATTAGTAGACGTGAAAAACATTACCATTGAAATCTACCTGATGACTTTATATCCATGCTCAGATGCCAAGGAGCTCAGAAAGTAACTGTCTGTGACTAGTAATAATCAGATAAATAGAGATTAGAGACCTATGTGCAAACATCTTAGTGTCAATTGCATTAAAAATGAATTTTTCTGTATGAAACTGTGTATTTTTGTTGTTTTTGCCTGCCTTAGTGGACTAGCTATTTGAGGACTCTCCATTGGGTGCAGGGAGAGAGTAGGCACGTACGGAGTACAATATTGTATAACTGTATTAATTCTACTGTAAACCTAAAAATTTACAGCCAATTTTGAAATAGATGCATCTTAGCTCTGGAAATTGTTATTGAATATGTCAGTGCTGTTGTAATGAAATGTTTCTAAGTATGTGGTTATTAAATAAATGATTAAAAAGAAGAAGTGTGGCACAACAGAGCAGCAGAGCGAGGGGTGAAGGCACTGGCTGACTGGAGCTGCCAACTTGCTGTGGCCTAGAATTACTTGTGAAGAGTCTCAATTGAGGAATTATCTAGCTCAGGTTGACCCGTGGGCATGTCATGGAGACTATCCTAATTGGTAATTGGTATAGGAAGACCCAGTCCATTCTGGGTAGGACCGTTCCCTGGGTGCTAGTAAGGAAATGCATGTTCTTTCTTGGTCTTGACTACAGGTGCAATGTGACCAGGTGCTTGAGTGTCTGCCTGGACTTCCTTGCAAGCAATAACTGTAACCTAGAAATGTGAGCCATATAAACCCTTTCTTCCCCTAAGCTGTTTTTTGGTCAGGGTGTTTTATCACAGCAACAGAAGTCAGACTAGAATAGGTACCTAATCATTTCGACAGCAGTACAAAAGAACAGTCTTTTGTCATAAAAAATAAAACCTCAACAAATTAATAACAAAAATAAATCCCTCAATATATTAAAGATGATGTTCGGAAAAACCCACAGCCAATATTATATTGTGTGTGGAAGAGGTATGAGCATTTTCCCTAGGATCAGGCACAAGGCAAGGATGTCCACTTTTATCACTCTTACTTCATATTGGAGGTCATCTTCGTAAGAACAATTAGGCTAGAGAAATAATTAGTGAGTATCCAAGTTGGAATGAAGTAATGCCACTTCTGTTTGCAGGTGATGTGATTTTATGAATAGAGAAAATAGACTACTCCATCAAAAAGCAGTTAAATTTTTAAATGAATTCTGAAAGTTACAGGATATAAAATCAGCATACAAAAAGATTATTTTTATATACCCCCAATGAACTTACTAAAAAGAAATTGCATTCAAATAACTACAAAAATATAAAATGCTTAGAAACAAATTTAAGGAACAAAGTGAACAATCTCTACATAAGAATTATAAAATGTCAAAGATGAAATGATTGCGGTCACAGAGAAACAGAGGGCAACCCATGTCATGGGGCGGGATAATCAGTGCACTGAAGCACCACGCCCCTCAAGAGATCTCCAGAGTCAGTGTGTTCCCACCGGAACGTGAATGACTTTCACTGCAGACAGAGAAAAGGCCTTGGGATGAGCTTTGTGCATGAAGTGCTAGTGCACAAGCGTAAGAAACTTGGCTTGAATCTCGGCTCAGGTCTGTCATCCCAGCATGGTGAAGTAGAAGCAGGAGGATCTCTGGGGCCTCCCGGTCAGCTAGTCTACCTGAGTCAGTAAACTATGGGTTCAGTGAGAGACCCTGTCTCAAACAATGAGGTGGAGAGTGATTGGAAATAACATCACACACACACACACACACACACACACACACACACACACACACGGAAATAAAAAAAGTTATACAGAGACACAAAAGACCCAAAACGGCCAAATTGATACTGGGCAAAAGAAATAACAAACAAATAGAAAAAAAAGTTAGAGTCTTTGAAACATCTAAGTTCCAGACATACTGCTAAACTATAAGAATATAAACGGTATGGCTTAAAGAATGCAGACTTCCCAACACAAAGTGATCAACAGTTGAAGAACCAGGAAAGTTTTAATGCTGTTGATCACAGTGACAGGGTACCTGTACTGTATTATCATGACAGACCCACAGTGACACGGTACCTGTACTGTGTTATCATGACAGACCCACAGTGACACGGTACCTGTACTGTGTTATCATGACAGACCCACAGTGACACGGTACCTGTACTGTACTATCACGCAGCAGAACTGAGACTTAGAATGATAAGCAGAATGTACTGAAAACCACAGTGTGTTTTATGTCTCACTTGTTGTTTAATTTTTGCAGTGTTCTCTGGAGACCTTATTATTATGTTGAAGATGAATGCTGATGTTAATTTTATAGAAAAGAAAACATCCTTAACTCACTCAGGATCAACAGCAAGTAACTAAACCAACATTCAAATTAGATTAGAATGTGACTGACTCCAAAGCCCAAGTACTGTTATAACAACAGTGATGACTAGGTTAATATTTACTGACTTCCTGCCATGAACCAGGTACGATTCTAAGCATTCTACCCTGATTGGCTCCTCACTGCCTGGGAAAATCTTAAGAGATGTTATCATTCATCCTCTCTAGGCGAGGAAGCTCAGAGAAGTCATCAATTTGTCAATTTTATGAGTAACAATGAGAACAAATATTCCCAGGAAAAGCCTCCATCTTTAAACCGAACCTCTGCAAGGCAGAAAGCAACTTATTAGAACTTCAATGATCGTGGAGAGTTTGGGATGTTGCAAGTCCAGAGACTAATTACAGTTTAAGTTGGACTGTCTTTGGCCTCCTAAATATCCATTCCTCACCCAGCTCTCTGTTGGACAGATAATACATATCTTTTGGAAAGTGTTAACAAAACCCTAGTTTCTACCAACCAAAGGCTAAGAATACCGTCAGATAGAATCTGAAGCCTACAGCTGAGGTTTCTGACTGTAACCACCCACCCACTTAGTGTCTCACCGTGTGTGTGAAAAGGGTCTGGATTTATGACTTTGTTCAGTTACCATAAAAACTTCATGAAACTGCTTCTACATTTGAACATGAAATTTGGGGCAAGTCACATCTGTGTTCCTGAGCCATGGTCACTCCTATCTGACTCCAAAATAAACCATCCCTCATCGTCTGGCATCCACAGTTAAAAGAGGCAACAACTCCAAGCATATGACAGGAAGATGGAGCATTCCTAAGCAGGGCTGGGAGGAGGTGGGCGGGAGGAAGGGCTGAGTGTTCTAGAAGGCAGGGCCCCAGCTGCTGTCGTGGGTGCTATGAAAGAGCCTGGGCTCCAGGAGCGACGATGGACGTTTACCAAAGCTGTACAATGGAAAACAAGAAAACATGATTTGACATTCAACTCGGGTACAGAATGGACAGCTCAGTACACGTTCAGGGGTTGTGTTTGGAGAGCTTTACTACCAGTTGGAAACGGCCGAGAGGACAGGAATTCCAGCTGGATTCCACCTGCTGGTGTGCCTAGCAGAATCACTTCTGTCTTCCCGATGGTCTTGCTGCAGCATATTTCAAAAACACTTGTAAACTGGAGTCTGATTTCTAGGTGTACAGGGGAGCAAAGGCATCACCGCTGTCAGCTTCCTGGTTTGGGGGTTTTCCGTCTGGCCAGTGCTGTGCGCCCGTCGCCCCACCTCCTTCGGCTGAGAACAGAGTCGGAAGGCATCGTTGTTGATGGCAGGGCTCTCCTTCAGGAAGACTGGAAACAAAATGCTCCAGCTCCGTTTGCCAGCGCCCGGAGTTCAGCATGTGGTCCATTTGGGGATTTTTTTTTTTCCTGTTCTCTATGCATTTGGAAAGTGTAAAAGAGAAGAGACAGGATGTAGGAGGAGGAAGAAGAGGAAGGTGGACTGGATCCCTCCTTCCTGCATAACAGAAACAAGCAACCCAAGGACTTACTGAGAAGACAGAGCAGTTCTCCCCCTCCGTATGACTTCGTTTAAGGACTGCAGTAGGCTTTCCGTAAAGACTAGGAGAGAGGCCTGTGCAGTCAGCCAGGGGGCAGAAAATAAGCTTCCCATCCTCGCCCAGGTCTGTCACCCAGCTGCTTTACCTTTCTGGAGGCTCTGTTTTCTGTTCTTCCCTTCCACTAAGGGTCTCGGTATGTTACACAGGCTAGACTTGGACTATGAGACTTAAACAATCCTCCTGCTTCAGCCTAATATGTATCTGCTCCTGTACGCTCATCACCAAGCTGTTTGTCTTATTTTGAATCTGATTTACCCGTGACTTTGGAGATTACTGGTTTTATTTCTGATTCACCATCATCTCCAACCCCTCCTTCAGTACATGCTGAACCTAATCCACAGGATCTTTAAGGTCAACCTGGAAATTTCAGCAATGCTACTCTGGAAATTTCTAGAGAAAAGAAACAGGCTATGGCTGTTTGGGTGGAAAAAAAGGTTGGATCAACAAAAGGGGAAAAATAAATTCTATAAAACTGCATTTCTGGCCATAGTACACACTGAACATTCAATTAATTAGCTTCTTATCTAGCTGCTTGACATACAGATCTTATTTATAAACCTTTTTTTTTTTTTCTGAAGGTAAACTGGAGGTCCAATTTCAATCATGAAAAAGCCTAGGATTTCTAGTGAAACCTGCTCAGCTGAGGTCCACAGGGGGCAGTGTGTTTCCCTAAGCCACATGCAGCCAGGTTGAAGAACTATGAGGGAACTGGCTGGGTGGGTCTGCACTAACCATGCTGATTGTGATGAGGCAACTTATCTTCCAGTTCTACTTTCCCCTGAGGAGATGTGAGTCTGGTGCCCAGTTACCCAGTTTCTAGATTCAAAGGATACATAGTCACACACTCAGGAAAACTCAGGAAAAGTCAGTGTGTGGTGAGACCTCAGTCCTGCCTGGCGCTGTGCTCAATATTTTCTTTCCAGGGGTTCATTCAATTTCCGTTCAAGCCTATGAAGCGCTGTGATTTTTTCTCATGTTACAGGTATGAAGGATGAAAGTTTGTCATGCCGATTCATTGTCCCGCTAATGAAGTCGTGCATTCTTTAATCCAACAATGGTTACTGAGTTTTATCATGTGTCTTTTTGGTACTACAGGATGCCACTTGCTGTGGTTCAAATGCGCAATGTCCCCCGCAGGCTTGCATGTTTGAATATTTGGTTCCTGGGGGAGCCACGATTTGTAAAACCTTTAGGAAGTAGTGCCTCAAGAAGGAAGTGGGTCGCTGGGCCTTGAGGTTTGGTAGCATGACCCTACTTCCTGTCTGCTCTCTGCTTCCTGAGTGTGGATACAGTGTGACCAGCTGCCCCTACTTCTGCTGCCCTTACTTCCCACCACAATGGACTGAATCTCCTCTTGAACCCAGCAGGAACTCCTCTCTCTCTCTCTCTCTCTCTCTCTCTCTCTCTCTCTCTCTCTGTCTCTGTCTCTGTCTCTCCTCACTTCTTGTTAGGTATTTGGGCTCAGGGAATAAAATAAAGTTCACGGTTCTCAAAGAATTTGTTAGAGTGGGGACAGATAAGCCAGAAATAGTAGCAAATGAGTAGGTCAAAGTGCATCTTGAAAGATGATAAATGTTATCTAGAACAGCAGGTTAAGGAGACCCTGGGGACCCTGGAAGAAGCCAGAGGAGGAGTCAATTGCTGCCATTGCAGAATGACCCTGAGGGACCAGAAAGGGGAGTGGGCGATGCTCCCGGGCATAGACTTTCCCGAAACCAAGGCCCGACAAGACGCAGGACGAGGAGTCTACTTGGGAGGTGACCCTGGATGTAGAAGCAAGGACATGGGACGGCCACGAGGAGAAAGCAGGAACTCCAAGCTGGACATACCTGCAAGGTGATTGCTTCCTCCCAAGATGAGTGTTTGGAAAGTCGCTCGAAGCCCAGTGTCTGCAAGCCTTGGGGAAAGGGCCTTAGAGCAGCCCCAGTGTGGGGCTGGGGCGCACAGCAGCTCCGCTGTTGAGGGAATCCTCGTTTGGCATTCTCACCTGAATGTCTGTGCTGCACCTGAGTGCAAACTGAGTCAAGGTTAGTGGTGCTTGTGATTTGACATAGACACGAGGCATAAAAGCTAGAGACAGAGACTAGGAGATGGCTCAGTGGATGACTGCATGAGGCCTGAGTTTGAATCCTCAGCACCCATGTAAAAGCCAGATGTGGCTAAGGCATGCCCGCAGCCATAGACCTAGGGAGGTCAGTGGGGGATGGGGAATGAAGACCGGAGGATCACCGGGGCTTGCCGGATGACAGTCTAGTTCAGGGTTAGTGAGAGACTGACCTGATAGAAGAAGGTTGTGCGGTTCGTGACGGAGCAGGACCCCGGATGTTCTCCTCTGGCCTCAGTCTGTGTACCTGCAGCATATACACACTTATAGTACACATGGACCACATGTAAACCACACAGACACAAACATGCACACAAAATAAGGACAGAGAGGAAGGAAGGAAGGAAGGAAGGAAGGAAGGAAGGAAGGAAGGAAGGAAGGAAGGAAGGAGGGAGAAGAAAAAGAAAGAAAAGAAAAGCTGAAAGACGGGGCCCTCAGCTGGGAGCAGTCAGCAAGTCTGATACTGAGTACCACACTGCAGTTAAGATAGAGGAAACCCGACGGCATGTGAGGCAGAGTACACAGAAGCTTGTTATACCCTTCTCCCTCACTGTGATGACTCCATCTGGTTGGATCTAAGGGACTAATGTCAATGGTAACGGAATCTGGGAAACAGTATTCAAAGTCCCAGGACTGGTATCGGTGGGCAGATTCAGACAGCAGGCTGGGATGAAGAGTCACGGAATATACACCTCGGTAGCTGAGTGGAGGTGTTCAATAGGTCACTGAGTATACGAACCAGGAGAGCTGTCTCAGGTATGTAGGATGTACAGAGGGACGGGGTAAAATCATCAAGGGCACC
>NW_008352134.1:464068-481289 GCF_000622305.1 Nannospalax galili
CTGACAGAAGGCAACTGAATGGAGAAACGGTTCATTCCAGTTTACAGGCTAAAGACCATCACTGTAGGGACATCAGGGCAGGAACTCAGAGCCGCTGGCACATCACATCCATGGTCTAGGGCACTGGAAATGCACGCCTGCTTATGCCTCAGCTAACCAGCACTTACACGGTCTGTGCCCCAATCCCGGAGAATGGTACCACCCACAGTGGACTGGGTCTTCCCACAGCCATTAACATAACCAAGACCAGCCCCACAGACACACCCAAGGACCAACCTGATCTAGACAGTGCTTCATTGAGACTGTCTTCCCAGGTGGTCCTAGACTGTGTCAGGTTGACAACACTAACCATCACAGTGACGAATCATAATTTCCCATCTGCTATGGAAACTCTGCTCTAGCTATTTAAACATCTGATTTCAATGCAACCTCTAAGAACTAACAAAAGACTTTCCCCCAGGCAACCTGTGACTCCTCAGATCCCCTTATCAGCTACACACTTTCATGATGGGGACTTTATGGGGAAATTTCTCTATTCATAAGTCATATGCTTCATATAAAAATACTTCTCTATATCTATCCCAGACCTTGAGAAAGGTGGCCAATGTGGGGTGGTAACATGAGGTTAAAAGATCTTGTGTGGGATGAAGAGTCCGAAGCTTGATGGACAGTCCAGAGGCTCTCCGGGTAGAATCCCTTCTACCTGGAGAAGTGTACAAGCCCAACTTGTCATTGGATAACCCCCTGTGAACCTTATTTCTGCTATTGCGTGATTGAGAATAACGGTATATACACTGTAGGCCTTTTGAGAACTGTTCAGACTAACGCATTTAGAAGAGAGCTTGTTGTATATGGTATGTTATAGAAAAGTCTGCTGGTATCACATTAGATTAAGCTTGTGTGCGTGTATGTGTATATTTATGTATGTGGGTGCATGTACCATGGAGCACATGTGGGAATCAGAGAAAATTTGTGGGAATTGGTTTTCTCTTTCTACCATGTGGGTTCCAGGGATTGAATTCAGGTCATCAGGGTTGGTAACAGATAGCTTTTCCCGCTGAGTCATTTCACTGGCCCAAGAAAAGTCTATTGTTGTTTTCTCAGAGATTTCCGGCTCTAATCGTGCGGTATTCTAGAAGGTGCAAATGCAACAGAGATGGACTGTGGGGCTCTCTTCATTCCAGAGAACTGACAAGCCCAGTGTGGTCCCCCTTTGCTCTAGTTTGTAAGTTATTCTTAGAGTTGTGTACATAGGTGAAGGAGGTGATGTTCAGCCTCCTCTGGTGAAACCCTGGGTAGCACTCATTGATGAGGAGTGACAGTCGAGGCTCTCCCCATCTGTACACTGAGGCCCCAGTGCAGGGTCACCAATTGTTATACTGCTCCAGGATCACAGGTTTCCTAGGTTGAAATCCAGCCCTTGGGTCTAGCTCACTTCAGTCTCTCTGCTAAAAATACACCAGTGTTTTTAGGATTCAGTGGTATTTTAACTGAAAGCCATCTTACTGACAACATAAGGATGGTCTGCGGTATTAACTAATGGATGCCAGGCCTGAAGTGTTCCTGGGAAACTCTGGAAAGATCTTTTGAACTTCTTAGAAGTGTTTTCAAACATAGTTATTGAATATGCTATCAAGCAAAAAATTATAAATTATATATGAACTCTACTATTTTAATATGCAATATCATAAAATATTTTGGACTTTTAGATAACATCGAAACTGTGGTTATAAATCAATAATTGTAATAAGATTTAAATTTAAATTATTTATTAAAATAAAATGCAATAGTTTGAGGCTGTATTGTTTTAAAATGTTTTAATGCTTCATGATAAACCAATTTAAAGTTTTAGCCCTATGTTCCATGTGACTATATCAATAATTTTACTATCTGAAAAAGGTCTTTATGAAGTCATAATTTTATCTCTGTAATTTGATTGAGAAACAGTTCAAATTATATCCTTGATTGTATTTTGAGTTATTGCCACAGAGGAGGGCACTCGGTAAACCCATGTGTTTAGAATGAGAGTTTGTCTTTCTTACTTTCAGGAATTGGTGTCTTTAGGCTTGGGGAGACCACTCAGTGGGTAAAGAACTCGCTGCACATGAGTCCTTCAGATCCCCAGAGTCTACATAAAGCCCGGCATGTTGTAGCCCCAGCGCTCCTACAGCCAGACAGGAGGTGGAGACAGGACAAGCCTCAGAGGGTCGCTGGCCACCTAGCCTGACTTAACCAGCAGCAAACAAGAGATCCTGCCTCCCACAGGGTGGAATGCGAGAACAGACCCTCACCTTGTCTTCCTGCCACAGTGTGGCGTGTGTGTCCCAGCACCACACACAGAAATGGAGGCTCTAAAGATGAAAATAGGAAATTCTTCTTCAGGGCCATTCTTGTTATTAAATACCTATCAGCTGTGACTCTTAGATGCCCTTCCCTCCAGATCCCGGTCGACACAACTCTAGGCTCTTCCTAACCCTATCATTGACGGTCATGTCCTTCACTGTGTAGCAGATGAGTACAGGTAACACCAGCACTCTGTGTGCTCTTTCGTGTCAGGCACATAGCACTGGACAGAAGACAGCATGTTCTCAGTAAACAAACTGGCTGTGGCAGCCTGAGAGGTAGATGGGAGCACGAGTGACAGCGACCAGCATGCCACTGTCTGACTTCATTCCAGTGATTCTCAGAGTGTCCCTGTCGGACCAATAGATCAGTATCACCTGTGCACACGGAAAGGCCACGTTCCCAGAACTCCTCAGGACTGAAAGCTCAAGAAGACCCAGCAGGGCCCGACTTCCCCAGACCCCAGCAGGTCTTGAAACAGGCTGAAGCCTTGGAGCCACCGTGTGGGGTGTATTCATGCTCACTATGACTACATTTAAAATTCGACTAATCACGATGGCTTCCTGCTGTCATTGGCTGTTCTCCCAACCAATCAGGGTGACGTTCACAGCTGGCGATGAAGGGCAACTGTAGGTAAAGCTCACCAGCTGACACCCAACGTGAAGCCAAAGCTGGGAAAGAGAGAAGGAAAACAAAGCTCCACATAAAACCCTCCCCTTTCTTCATGGATGGCCCCCTCTCTTCATGGATGGTCCCCTCTCTTCATGGATGGCCCCCTCTCTTCATGGATGGTCCCCTCTCTTCATGGATGGCCCCCTCTCTTCATGGGAATAGTTCAGGCTACTGCCACAGCCTTCGATTGTCCTCCAGAACTTGACAGTGAGACCCTACTGCTAAGGAAAGGACTCACCTCTCTTCATGGATGGCCCCCTCTCTTCATGGATGGTCCCCTCTCTTAATGGATGGTCCCCTCTCTTCATGGATGGTCCCCTCTCTTCATGGATGGTCCCCTCTCTTCATGGATGGTCCTTTGAGACTCCCAGAATAGTTCAGGCTACTGCCACAGCCTTCGATTGTCCTCCAGAACTTGACAGTGAGACCCTACTGCTAAGGAAAGGACATACTTCAGACACAGGGCTTGGCGCGATGGAGCTGGACCTGACCTGGAAACTCCCCCCGAAGACTACCTCTCATGGTATCAGAGGAGACTGTGCAAGCTGCTAAGGGAGAAAACCAACCAATGGGCCAACCCAGCAGTAAAGTCTATGAACCACAACAATGACCGGCCCAGCAAACTATCTCTATTGGTGCAGAAGAGGAGGTTTATCTTGGGAGTGGTCAACAGCTGTCTAATTGGACTTAGACAGACCCCACTCAATGGGAGGGAACTTATGGATGGTACTGTAAACATAGCCAAGTACATATGGCTGGAGAGATCCTAGAGAAAAATCTTTATCTGTCACGTAGACCAACGTAATTTCTTACCAAATTCCTAACATCATATCTTTATATTTTCAGACAAGTGTACCTCTCACCACTCATCAAAGAAGCTTATTTTTGTAACAGATGGAGATTTTTATGTCCACAACTGGTCAAATGTAGAGAACAAGTGACTGTAAGATGCCCAATCCTAAGTGACACATCTACAATGGAATCTCTATACCTAAGGCTCAGGGAACATTGCAGAAGACGGAGCAGAAAAAACGTAAAAGCCAGAGGGACAAGACACCTGCTGCTACTTAATGTGTTCTAGACATGACAGGGAAGTCACACCAACGAAACTGTCACAGTGTGGTAGCAAGATCTGCTTAATGAGAAAACCAGTAGGCATGCCAAGGTGGATGGGGGAAATGTCACAGGGCCCCACCTCAAGATGAAGAGCTACAGGCAGTCGGTGGATACTAGGGAGGGAAAGTCAGTTTTCTCCAGGGACGAGCTCCCTGAGAGGTTATCTAATCACAAATGGGCAGCCCTAAGCACAGATGCACAGGAGCACCACTAAATGGATTTAGTGCAGAGTGTGTGTGTGTGTGTGTGTGTGTGTGTGTGCGCGCGCGCGCGTGTGTCTGTGTCTGTGTCTGTGTTTGTGTAATGTAATCAAAGATTAGGAAAAAAAGTTGAAACAGAATGGGGGGACATAGCAGAAGTTGGTGGGGGACTGGGATGGATGCAAAGAAAGACTCATGTATGAAATATATGTATATAACATACACATATATGTACACATATTTAAAAAAGACTGTGGGGAAAATGGAGCTAACCATTTTAGGATGGTTAGGATGGTTAGGGTCCTTCCATCCTAACCAGGAAAGGAAGGATGAGAGATAGAACTGAAGCCTCCCCTCCTGGGCTCCGTTCTGGCTGCTATCATTTCAGTAGGTGATGTGAGCCCTTAGAGAGATGTTAGCAAATTAGAGAATTGTTAGATGTTTCTTTTCCTCCTTTCCACCAGATGAGGAAGAGCAGGTCTTACTCTACAGCCCAGGCCTGACTCACTTCTTTCTGTGTCCCTCGGGCTGGCCTCGACCTTGGCACCCTCCTGCCTCAGGCTCTACAGTGCAAGGACTGCAGCAGCTCCCCATCACCAGCTAGGATGCTTAAGACTATTGTCTAGAGCCAGGGAGGTGGCTCAGTAGGTCAAAGCTCTTGGTGCAGAAGCCTGAGGACCTGTGTTTAAAATGAACCCATGGTGGAAGGGCAGAGAAACTCAAAAAAGTTGTCTCTGCACCCTCTCCCCGCCGTGTCATGACAAGTAAACATTTATTTTCAATTAGTGTGTATATTCATAAAGACTCTTTTCTAAAATATATTCTCTACAATGGTAATTCTGTATGCTGTGTTATCCTAAGAATCCAAAAACTGCAAATGTTTGAGACATATTAAGAGATCTCATTGTTTACTGTAGGATTTCTTCGTGACTCACATTGTTAATGTAGGAGAGAGTCGGAGTATACAGCATTTCCCAACTTCTTATCTTCAGAACGTATTCTGTGTCTTGAAGGACGTTCATACCCCGTATTAGATACTTTGGAAATTCTTGCCTTGTGGTGCAAAGACTGTTTGGTAGATTCCACTCTCACTGCTTCTGGAGGCTCAGATTTCACATTTAGGTAACATCCTGATGGCCTTTGTGAAGATTTTATCTACACAGATACATACATCACACACATACCCACACATGCTCACACACACATTTACGTATACCACACACACCACTCACCACACACACTCATACCACACACACACTCACATACACACCACTCACTCTCATATACACTCACATATACCACACATACTACACACATACACCACTCACCACACACACACATATACACTCACACCATACACACACATTCAAATTCATACTACACACATGCTCAGTCTCACACACACATACACTTACATATACCACATACACCACACCTATACACACACTTACATATATACACATCCATATACCACTCACCACACACACATGCACACATACATATATGCATACACACATTCACATACACACATATACTCATACACACATTCATGCATTCATACATATACACATCACACACATGCACACGTTATTAAGCTTATTTACTTATATTCTATGTATATGATTGTTTCACCTGTGTGCATGTAAGTGCTCCTGTGCATGCAGTTCCCATGGAGGCCAGAGGAGGGTGCCAGATCCCCTCTACCTGGAATTACTGACAATTGTTAGCCACTATGTAGGTGCTGGGAACTAAACGTCTTCTGGAAGAGCAGCCAGCGCTCTTAGCTGCTGAGGCATCTCTCCAGCCCCATATACTTTTATGTGGTGGACGGGACAGGGACCAAGTTTCATGCAACCCAGGCTGACCTGCAACTCACTACATAGTCCAAGTTGTCCTGGACTCATGATCCCTCTGTCGGCTTCCCGGGGGCTAACATTGCTCCTGATTCTATCTGTGATCTTGGGGTCAACACCAGCATGCTAGGACACCAAGGTGCTTCACAAAGGGAGCCACTGGGGTTTAGGGAATGAATTAGGCGTTCAGTTGCATGTAACTGCCTTCTCCTGGGCATGAGGCGCGGGGCTCGCAGTGTGCTATTCTTGCACAAAACTGAAAACAGCAGCCAAATGAGGTGTGTGCTGTGTGCTGCAGAGGGTGTGTCCTGTGAGGGGAGAAGCACTGTGTTCGCAGGTGGTTCCAGCCAAGGCCCATCTTATCCCACAGCTCGGCGCCCTGGGAGGCATGTGGCCAGAATCCAGGTCAGCGCTTTCCTTCTGACACAGTGAAGAGGGGCTCAGAGCCTGTTCTTGTACCACACGACTGCGCCACTAAGACTTTCTTTTACCTCTATCTGGCGCTAATGTCTTTAAGTAAATTTCTTCAGCCTTCCGAGTAGCAGGAATTTCAAGACTGCCTCACAATGCCCTCTTCTTCAGTATTGTATAGAATTGCACTTCTGAGAAGGATCTCCTGCTTATCACATAAATGAATATGACAAAACTATCATTAAAAATATTGATCAGTTAACTCATTTTATTAATTAAAATTCTTAATTTGATAGCTGAATTTTGTTGTCACATTTAACTCCCTCGTTCAGAGGAACTACAATTTGTGACCAGCTTGGGCAACATAGGAAAACTTGTTTCAAAGAAATTTCTAATTATATTCTAAATATTTATCTCTATCCACAGATACATGTAGCTCTTACCACTCAAAGAAGCTTCTTTTTACAACAGATGTTGACTATTACAAAGTTCCACAACTGCTCAAATGCAGAGAACAAGTGACCATAGGGTGCCCAGCCCCAATTAATGCATCTACAATGCAACCTCTACACCTAAGGTTCAAAGACCATCCCAGAAGAGGGTTTGGGAAGGTTGGACGAGTCAGAGGACAAGGGACCTGTGTTAGACAGTGTCTTCTAGACATGGCAGGGAGGCTGCACCCAAGAAACCCCAGAAATATGGTTGCTAAAGAAGGACCCACATAGTAACACCACCTGTCGACATGCCAGTGTACATGGAGAAAATCGCACAAGGCCCCACGACTAGGTGAAGAACTGCAGGGTGGTGACGGGCTGCCGAGAGAGGGAGAACCAGTTTTCTCAAGGGATGAGCTCTCTGATAAGTTATCAACCCAGGTGGTCAGCCTTAACCCCATCACACACACACACACACACACACACACACACACACTCACACACGCACACACACGCACACACACGCACACTCACACGCACACACAAACACACACACACTCACACACGCACACACACGCACACACACGCACACACACGCACACGCACACACACTCACACACGCACACACACACACAAACCAATAATCAAAGAAGAGATCAGAAAATTGAGAGGGAGGACATGGGAACAGTTGGGGGGGAAAGAGGGGTGGAAATGATATATAGAACTCATGTATGAACTTCTCAAAAACTAAAAAAATTAAAAACACAATAATTAGTAAGAAATTAATGTGACCTACCTTTATTTTAAATACATAAAAATTTCCATTCTTTCTTATCTAATGAAACTAACTAAATATTCATTGTTAATTGGTCGGGTTATGTTTCTTGTAATCTGTGCTGGCCTCTCAGCAGGGTGTTTCATGCGGTCAGTAAGGTAGAGGTGCTCTTTGAGATGTAAGACAGAAAAAAAGCAGACACGGTTAGAATGGATATAAAGATCAGTTTGGAGACAATGTAGACATTTGGCCCCATGCTTAAATCCACCTTGACGTGCAGAATTCTCAATTCCACCTTTTCTCTCAACAGACAAACCCCTTGGCTCCTTTGCCTTCTGTTTGCCGGCACAAACAAGCACAGAAAACAAATTATGCTTGTCCCGGGGTTCTTGGACGCGGCTGTGTGCTCAGAACACAGAGCTCTGTGCACATCAGATGTGCAGGGCCTTGGGGCAGGGACAAGGTCGATCTTCCACAAGTAGAAAATCAGGAGAAGGAAGGTAGGTGAAGGAGGGCACAGAACCAGCGGCCAGGGTAGGCATTATGCCGATGGGTCTCTTGAGTGGTCACTGCATCCAACGGGGAAGGAATGCCGCCCCCAGCAACGCCCATCTAAAAATGGAACACTACTTTGGATTTTTTTCCAAAAAAACCTAGAACACTCGGATTTTTTTTAAGCAGACCACCTGTGGTTTTATAAGTAATTACCCATGCTTTCACAATACCAGGAAGGTGCACTGTCAGCAGGGAGTGGCTCAGTTGTACCCCATCTTGGTATTAAATGTGAGGTTCTCCTTGGAAGTCAGAAAAAGGAGAAATGGAGAAAAATTATAGATTTCTTTTCAAGCCAGATGTTTGCTTTGAAATCTAATGGATATTGCTCAATGGTCCTTCCTCATTAATGTGTTTGGGGGTTTGGAGCACGGGGTGGGTGTGGTCGGGCATCCAGGAACCACCAGGCACCAGGAGCTCTTCAAGTATGGGCACAGTGTGGAAGCCATGATGACCAGGGACTGAGTGTGAGACCCACCCATGGGTTCCATTCTTGGATTCCATCACTATATCAGTCTAGAAGTTTCCACCCTGTCACAGCCCCAAAATTAACCTTGGCTCTCTTGGACATATTCTGCAGTGTAAGAAGTATCTGGATAATGTGGCCTACAACCAGACTGCGTTTTTCAAACGCCAGTCTATGAAGATGAATGTGAAAGCATCCCCCTCCAGATCCTGATCAAGCACACAAGCACCACCTCATGGCACGGGAGCAGAGCATCGCAGCTCAAAAGAACCTCCTCGGCGCAGGTTTCTCATTAGGATTTCAGAAGGGAATTTTCTCAGGTTAAATACCGATTTTAAAAAGTGTGTTTGCTGAGGAGTCACAGTGTAGTAATCTATCCACACATAGTAGATGATACTTGGTCTACACTATAGTAATCTATCCACACATAGTAGATGATGCTTGGTCTACACTATAGTAATCTATCCACACATAGTAGATGATGCTTGGTCTACACTATAGTAATCTATCCACACATAGTAGATGATGCTTGGTCTACACTATAGTAATCTATCCACACATAGTCACTGTAGTAATCCATCCATACATAGTAGATGATGCTTGGTCTACACTATAGTAATCCATCCACACATAGTAGATGATGCTTGGTCTACACTATAGTAATCCATCCACACATAGTAGATGATGCTTGGTCTACACTATAGTAATCCATCCATACATAGTAGATGATGCTTGGTCTACACTAGTTTTCAGTCAATTATGTTTGAAAACAAATGCAAAGAAAATTGCACGTGGATTCACAGAGTGTGAAGACCTCACCTTGAGGATAAATCCATGTGCTCAGCAAAGAGGCAACTAGTGAGAGGGGCACCAAACCTCATGTTTTCCTGGGTTATTGCATTCTAATTGTCAAACCAAAATTACATGTATTTAAAATATCCAGCAGGATGCTTTGATATACATACACATCGTGAAATGATTATAATGATCAGGCTGGTCAGCATAGCGTCCCTCATACAGCTTCCAAGTGAGAGCATTCAAAATCCACAGATATACTCATAGCAAGTTGCAAAAACGCTATAGAAGGTCATTAATCGTTAGTGGCCATGTGGGACATTAGACCTGTGGAACTTACTCAGCCTGAAGAGATGTGATCCTGTTTACTCTGACCCAGTCTATCTCGATTTCCATCACTCCCATCCCCTGAGAAACACCACTTCTCTGTTTCTATGAGTTCAGTATTTCTAGATTCTATATATTAAGTGAGAACATGAGGTCTCTTTATTTTGCTGTGCCCAGCTTATTTCAGAACAATATCCTCCAAGTTCATAGATGCTGTTGCAAATGACAAGTTTCCACGGCTTCCTCTGGCTACCAAACATTTCATTGTATGTACAGATCACATTTCATAGGCTTATTCATGTATTCAGGGTCAGTTAGGATGACTCCATGTTTTGTCTATTCTAAATAATTCCGCAGTGGACACAGAAGACAAATATCTCTTCTAGACAGTGATGTTTCCTTTGGACAAACACCCGGAATTAGAAAGCTGAATAACGCAGATCACGGTTAGTTCTTACGTCAAGGTTTGGAGGGCTCTCTCACACCATTTCCCACAACAGCTCCATCAGTCCCGTTCCCACCAATCACGTACAAAGGCTCCCCAACATATTCTTCACAGAGCTGTTCCCTTTTGCGTTTCTATCATAGCTTTCCATCCCATCCTGACAGGTGTCTCACTGAGGTTTTGATTTGTATTTCTATGACAATTAGTGATGTTGAATAATTTTTCAAATATCTGTTGACCACTTAATATTTTTCTTGGAGAAATATTTCTCAGAGCCTTTGTTCCTTCGAAATCGAGGTTATTTGTTCTCCTGTGGCTGAGCAGCTCATGCACATTGGCTATTAACTCCTTAGCAGCTGTAGGGCCAACACGTATTTCTCTTTGTTCTAGTCTCTCCTGCTGGTCCTGTTGCTGTGACAAACGTCATGAACAAAAGTAAATTAGGGAGAAAGAATTTATTTCATCTTCTAGGTCCAGGTCACAACCTATCATTGCGGGAAGTCAGGGCAGGAGCTCAAGGCAGGTCTGCTCAGGCAGTGTTACCCTGGACCAGGGAGATCACTCACAACTAAGGAAGCCCAGCCACAGCCATGGACGACGCTTCGGCTCACTCACAGGTGCCTGCTTAGCTAGTTTTCTTACACAGCCCATGACCAGCTGAACAGGGACTGGTGCCACTCACAATAGGTGGGGCTCCTGTATTAACAATTATGGCATTCTCTTAAAGACTGGCCCACAAGCCAGTCTGATGTGGGAAATCCCTCCCGGAGAGGCCCTTCTCAGGCAACTCTGGGTTGTGTCAAGTCCACAGTTAAAGCTGACAGGATGCCCCCCACAGGTTGGGTCTTTACCCTGCTGTTTCCCTTGCCAAGGCAAAGCTAGTCAGCACCACACCACCGCATAGGTCCACTTTTTCTTTCCCTGGCGCTTTTAGAGTCTTGTACAGGCCGCCATCCAAGAACTGTGTGAATATGATATTTTTGTAGTAATTGGATGGCTTCAGACCTGATGTTTAACTCTGATCCATCTTGTTTGATTTTCGTATGCTGATCTAAAATGAGAATTTCACTCTTCCACATCTGTTTGTACAGCTTCTGCTGTGGCATTTACTGGAGGGGCTGTCCTTTCTAATGTGTTCCCAACAGCTTCACTGAAGATGGGGTGACCGTATTGTCCATGTATGTATATATGTCCTGTGCTCTGTTCTGTCCTATGGGTATACATGTCTGTTTTCAGACCAACGTTATATGATTTTGATTACTATAGATTTATAATATATTTTGAGAGCAGGTAGTGTGAAATATCTACCTCTGACTGTCAATATTGCTTTACATATTCAAGTTCTATCATGACTCCACACAGCTTCAGGACTGCTTTGCTGATTCTGTACAAAATGCCATTGAAATTCGGACAGGGAGTGCACTGAATTTTTAGACTGTTTTGTGTAGAATAGACACTTCAACCTCATGAATTCTTCTGATCCATGAATATATTTTGTGACACAGGTGCTCACTGGGTAGCCCAATTTGTCCCAGAATTCTCTGTGTAGTCCAAGCTGGCCTCCAACTAGCGATTTTCCTGCCTCAGCCACCTAACTGCTAGGATTACAGGCAAGTTTCAGTTATGCAATGTATTTTTTTTTCTTGCACCTTTGATTTATTTCATTAACACTGTGTACAGTTTCATGTTTATAGGTAAACTACCTACTTGATAATATTTCTAAGTACTATTTGATACTCCTGTAAATAGGACTGCTCTCTTATCGCTCTTTTCAGATTGTTTAAGACACAACTCATTTTAGGCTCCTTTTATAGTCTGCAATTTTATTGATTTATTATTTTTAAGGCTTTCTTGGTGGTATCGCTAGAATTTTCTAATTATAACCTTATCATCTACAAACAGTGACACTTCTACTTTATTTCCCTCCGGTTTAAATGCCTTAGTTTACTCTTCTTGGCCTAGGACTTCTGTTAGAGGCAGGAAAGCAAGCACACTGGCCCTAGGCTTGATCTTAGAGGGAAAGCTGCTTATCTCCATTGATTATGGTGTTAGCTGTGGGCTGTGTCTGATGTTTTATTGAGGTATATTTCTGTGTTTTATACATACATATATATGATCTATGTGTGTATATACGTATACATATACATGTATGTATGTATGTATATGAAATGAAAGGGTGGGGGCTGGAGAGTTGACTCAGCAGTTAAGAGCACTGGCTGCTCTTGCAGAAGACCTGGGTTTGGTTCCCAGCACCCACATGGCAGCTAACAACCATCCATAATTCCCATTCCAGGGGATCCTGACCTCTGAGGGCATTGCATGACACAGGTGCACTTACATACATACAAGTAATATACTCATACATGAAAGGTGAATTACATCAAATGCTTCATCTATGAAAATGATCTTAAGATTTAGACTTTATTGTTCTAATGTGATGTTTCATATTATTGATTTCCATATATGAACTATCGCATGCCCTAGGGATGGACCCCATTTGATATGATAATTGTGCTATTAAATTTGGCTTTCTAGGATGTTTGTGTCAACGTTCATCAGGGACATTGGCCTACAGTTCTCTTCTCTGTCCTTCCTACTCACCTCTCTTTTGCTTTTGTTTTTAAATAATTCTTCTCCAGTCATAGATTACGCTGAGCTCATAGCTAGTTTGGAGGCAACCTTTCCTCTTTAAGCATTCTAGAAGACCCTGAAAAGAATTAGAACAAATTGTTCCTTAAATATTTAATAGACTTTTCCAGTGACTCCACCAGCTCCCGAACTTTTCCTTGTTTAGAGGTTTCTAATGATTGATTCAATCTTCAGATTCATTATTGATCAGCTCAGATACGTTTACTCTGAGGATTCGGTCTTAGTGGGTTGTACATGTCTAGAAACATAACTGTTTCTTCTAGATGGTGCAGCTTATTGCCACAGACTCGCCCGTAGGAGCCTCTTATGGTTCTGTGTTCTGTCACTTCAATCATCATGTCTCCTCTTTCTGCTTTTCCTGTAGAATACTGTCAGGTTTTTCTCAATTTCATGTGTGTATGGGGGTTATATGTATGTTTGCATGTATGTGGACACATGTGCATGCATGCGGAGGCCTGAGGTTGATGTTGAGACCCATCCTCAATGGCTCCTCTACCTTATTCTTTGGAGCAGGGTCTCTCAGGCTAGCCCAGGGCTTCCAGGGTTGGCCAGCTTGCTCTGGGATCCCTAACTCCACACTCTGAGGCTGGAATTAGAGGTGGGACGCCCAGCATTTAGGTGGGGTCTGGGGCTCCAAACCATGTTCTGCATGTTTATATGACAAGAGCTTCAACCATTGCGCCATCCTCCCAGTTCCAGAATTGTCATTTTTCCTTAGAATACCTAAGTTTTATAAATTTCATCTTTTAGAAAATCTAATTCTTAGTTTTATTGTTCATTTCTGTTATTTTATGGACATTATATAATTTATTTCTACTCTATTGTTGCCAACCTTCTCGTGTGCTCTGTTCATAGTTTAGGTTCTTGACATAGGACATTGTTTTCTGTTCTTTTCCCTTAAAATAAGCATTTACCTCTGTAAACTTCTCCTTTGGCATGTCTTTGCTGCATTTCAAAGTTCCAGTATTCATATTTCAACTGTCAAAAAATTATTTTCCTTTTTCCAATCTGGTTTCTACCTCGAGTTTTCAGGATTATGTTTATTTTTTACATATCTGTGAATTTTCTACGGCTTGTAGTTCCCTGTTACTGGTTTCTGGCTTCATACCATGTGGTTAAAAGATGTATGACTATTGTCTAATTTCTTAAAAAATGTTTGTTGTTTTTCTTTTAAGGAGGGACTTACTTAGCTTTTGTTTTTTCAGACAGAGTATTAGACAGTGTGTGCCACTGAGCCACTTCTAAAAATTTTTCAGATTTCTTTTAGGACCTGGGATGTGGTAGAGTTTAGTTTTTTCATTGCTGTGAGAACCCTGACAGAAGCAGCTTACCACAGGAATGATTTCTTTCGACTGGTGGTTCCGGAGGGTCCAGCTCTTTGTGGAAGGACGGGCCTGGTAGGGCAGCTGGGCTCAGGGCAGGTCAGACCAGGAAGCAGAGGGACGGGCGTTCTGGCTCTCTGGAAGCCGCCTTTCCCTTTGTTCTTTTATGCAGTCTGGACTCCCATGGTGTGGTGCTATCCACCTCCTCGTGCTTCTTTTATCCTCAGTGAGTCTCTCTGGAAACACCCTCAGGAACACACCCAGAGGCAGGACTCACCATCTCCCAGGTGACTCTAAGTTTAGTCAGGTTGACAGTTGTGGAGGGACAGGCCAAGGCGGAGCTTCTGTTTTGAGTCTGAGGACCGAACCTAAGTTCTGCCAGGAGACCTGGAGATCGCTGATGCGCCCGAAGAACCAACGAGAGAAGAAACATCTCAGACTCGGGGACCAATGGGAGGACAGGGAGGGGTATAAATGTTGCTCCCTTGTATGCAGTAAATGAGAGCTCTGCTTGCAACACAGTGAGCCTCCCGGTGTCCGTGTCGTTGACTTCATGCCTGCTCGCCCCCTGCGCCCGTGGTGGATATGGTGACGGGCACACTGCAACAGGCAACAGAGAACCACAGTTGTACCCTGAACATGGTCTTATGTAAATCTGAGAGTGTGTCCTGCACTGCTGTGGGTGGAGGGCTCTGTGTGTCTACTGGTGCGTTTGGCCCGAATGCAGCTAAGGATTCTAGTCATTTTCTGTGTGGGTGACTCATCCATTGTTGAAAATGAGCTGTTGAAACCTCTGCTGTAATTGTGTTGCGATCTCCTTTTCCGGTTCTGTCCATGCTTGGCATACCTCCCTTGGTGCCTCAACGCCTATGCATGCCTTTTCGTAACTGCTGTATCCTCTTCATTGACACGTTTATCTTTACACCATGAACAGCCTCCTTGGTCTCCTGTGATTTCTTTTTCCTGTTGCAGTTTGTTTAGTGTGCTGTTACCAGAACCCCCTTCACCCCCTTCATCTCTCACATGTCACATGTGACATATCACATGTCACTCACATGTGTCTCTTCTGTGTCCTTAAAGCTAAAGACTTTCTTGCAGGTGGCCTGTGGTTGGAGTTTGTTTCCTTTAACCAATACAGCCACTCTATGCCTTTTGATTGTAGATAATCAGTTTACATTAAATAATTGTAGATGTGTACAGACTGAGATCAGCACCTTATCCATTATTTCTGGTTGTTACATCACTTCTGCCATCCTCGCTGTTCTTCCCCACACTTCAATGGATGTGCATATTTGCATGTGTGTGGGTACATGCATGTGAGTGTGGGTGCATGTGGAGGCCTGTGGTTGATGTTGGGAAGCAGGCTCCATCAGTCCTCTACCTCATTCATTGAGGCAGGGTCTCTCCATCAAACCCAGAACTCACGTTTACAACTAATCTTGCAAGCCAGCTTGCTCTGGTGATCCCATCTCCATCTTGGCTGATTAGTTAGGCTGTCATACCCACCTGGCATTTACCTGACGTGAAGGACAGTAGAGCTTCATACATCGAAGTCCTATACTGGGGAGGAGTAGAGATAAGAGCCTTCAACACAATAAGGACACAAACACCCACTTCACTTCCACAAGTGTAAGACATCACACTCTTTGGAAGCTAGCATCTCTAGGGAATCTGGCTTCCACCTGCAGTGGGTGCCTGGGCTCCCCATCTTGGAAGTGACCACAAATAAGATCCCCAAGCACACTTCCGTATCTGACATTCCCATATATTGAAGCCTGCATTCAAAGCTTTGGCAGGTCTGTTAAGCTCTTTCTCAAAAAAGCACGCTCATTTTAAACAGAGAATAAAGCAACCTCAGAGCTCTGAGGGCTGAGGCAGTGAGCAAGTCTTTTTGTTGCTCTTATCACTGATTAAATGCACTTGGAAAGAATAGCCCATACAGGAAAAATTATGAACTTTTTGTACAAACTTGAAATGCACAATAGTAAAAATCTGTCAGATGCAGAATTTTATTGTACATAAATCTACCTTTGCTGGAATTCATTGAGCACATCTCACTGTGAGCCAGTGCCTTCCACCTTGGCACACACAGCTTTTTAATTCATTTAACCCAACATTTCCTTTAGCTACAAGTGATTGCTTTTGGCCCTGGGTTTCTTTGAAAAGGGCTCGGAGGTGTGGTTTTACCTTTCTCCAAGTCCTCTTCCTAACAGGTTGAACTCCATTACACCTGCTTTTGGATTCCCCATCCCTCTAGGTCCCTTCATGTCAACTGTGTTGTCACACGCCCTTAGGGGAGTGGAAAGGCTTGGAGACATAAGCAGAGAGAGACACAGACATCGTACCTTCTAGATGGGATGCTGACTATCAGAATGCCAAGAGTCTGAGAAAAGATAGTGCTGTATTTGGGGTGCGTTCCCCAACACTTTGTGTGAGGTATGCACACACTTTGTATGCAGCATGGTGGGGCTGCAAAGTGAAGCATCACGGGAGGGGCTCCTGCCATTGGAGAAGCACATTTACAAATGGATTCTGCTTCTGCCTAGGAGTTGCTCTTGTCCTGGGAAAGGGACTTCCTTTCTCTCCACTTGCACGTCATCTCCTTCCTTCCAACTTCTCCCATGTTAAGAACAGTAGGAAACAGGCCTTAATAAGGGAGATATGGATGAAAATGGGGTTAGTTTAAGGGAGGGGGGAGGGAAGGGTATATAGGGAACTTAGGGGATAAAGGGAAAGAAGGAGCTCAAGAGAGGTGGGACCGTAGGAGGAGGGTATTATTAAGGGAGAAAGGGGGGAAATCAGGGCACCTTAAGTGGGAAAACCATGATGGAGGGGTGAGACAATGCGAGAGATAAACAATG
>NW_008352134.1:482449-508548 GCF_000622305.1 Nannospalax galili
TAATCAGATACATACAGATTAGAGATGCATGCACCAACATCTCAGTGTTAGTAGCCAAAACAATGTGTCTTTCTGCAAGGAACAGTATATTCTAAAATGAAATGGAGATCTTTTTTAAAGGTTAAAACAACTCAATTTTATGTCTTACAGGGCTTATACTGAGTTCAATACTGTATAACAGTATTAATTCAACTATGAACCTAGAAACTTACAACCACTTGTGAAAGAGATGTACCCTTACTCTGGACTGTGTGACTGCATATGTTAAAGCTGTAATGAAATGCTTTTTCTAATCATGTAGTTATTAAAAGTTAAAAAAAAATGAATCAGTGTAAGGTCATCACAAGATATGGCTGCTTAGTTTTAAATTTCCCTCTCCTGTAAGCTGAACAAACCTGTTTCCTTTATGTATCATCCAGTCTCAGGTACTCTGTTATAACAATGAAAAGTGGATTAAGACAGATACTCCAGCAGTAGAGGATAAATATTGTCCAGATGCCACATTCTTTAAATGTCTAGAACTCAAACACATTTCATGCCAGGCAGAAGCTCACTCAGTAGGTAATGGCAGAACAGTAATAATATCTTAGTTTAATAGTAAGGAAACACCTTGAGAAATAAATCAGATGCTTCATCAATTCTGGGTGCTATTTCAGAGGCGATGATTTTGATGGTTTAAGTGTGTCCCTCAGGGGCTCATGTCTTAGAAGCAGGGTCTCTGGTCTGGTGACATTGGATGCTGGGATCTTTAAGTGGTGGGTTCCAGTAGGAGGCCATGGGTCAGCCGGAGGTGTACAGAGGGATTGCACTACCCCAGACTTTTTTGATTTCCTGTTGCATGATGTGATCTGTTGTTCCCACATGTGCTTCTGCCAAAATCCACGAGGTTCACCCCAGCCCCACGCTCATGCTGGGGTCACGCCCTCAGATCTCCCAAACTATGAACTGACAATTCTTCATGCCTGGGCTGGGAAGACAGAGAGAGCTCAGTCGGTAAGAAGCCCGGCTGTGCAAGCACGAGGACCCGAGTTTATATCTCCAGCACCCTTGAAAAACGTCAGGCATGTCCCCAAAAGCCTGTAACCCAGGTGCCAGAGGGAAGCAGGGGTGAGAGGCAGGGAACTGCTCGCAGCCCAGCAGAAAGGCTGCGAGCTCCAGCTTCAGCCAAAGACCTCGTTTCAAGGCAGAGAACAGTAAGAGTTCACCAGACAGTCTCCTCTGGCCTTCGCATGCATGCATGTCTGCACACACAAATATACAACACACACACACACACACACACAAATATTCCCTTATAAATTTAGACTGCCTCAACTATTTCATTATAATAACAGAAAAAAATGTGTGAAATATTATGGACATATTCTAATATTCCTGTTGTACTGATAAGGACACTGGGACAGAGAGAGATACCTGAAACTAATGTCTGTGTTCTTAACCACTCTATGCACAGCTGCCATTCAGTACTCCAAAGTTAAAAAGCATGTTTCATGCTTGAAAATCAATTACCATATTCCAAAGGATGATCAGAACTTTATGTTATTTGATTTATTATTTGTGACCCACCCTTAATGAATAGCAATTCAGTTTTGAGCTTCCTCACCCTAAAACATCGCTACACCTCTGTGATTTGGATATATCCTCAAACCCTAGGTCTTCACGTTCTGAAATTTCATCCCATCATGTGGTATTACGAGGATGGGAACTTAACCTAACTGTAGCATTTAGAAGTGGGACTGCTACGCAGGGATTAGGGTGAGAGAGGCTCCGAAAGACAGAGATCCCACCACCGAGAGTCACATGCACAACACACATTCTCCATCATTCACCTCAGGATGCCCGGTGCACCTTGGAAGTCTCTGCACAGGATGGTCTGCACAGGAAGGCCACCGTGAGCTGTGGTCCTGACTTTGTGTCTGCAGAGCCATGATTCAATATAAACCTCTTTTCCCATAATAACCCAGCTTATGATATGCCATAACCAGCAGACAGCAGACTAAGGCACAAACCTAGGGAACTCTGGGTGTCTTTACAGGAAATGAGAGGAAAATTATTCTTAAATCAACAGTAACAAAAAGTCAAGAAGGGTGTGAGCCCTTGATGGTGACTCGTTTGTGCTCTTGGTTGATGTTCTTGCAAACTGAGCATTTTACTTACGTTCCTCCCGAACACCAGGCCAGAGGGACGGGAAGAGAACCTCGTCTTCTGGGTAGCAGACGGCTGCTCCACTCCTGGACCTTGTTTTCCAATGACAGTGAATGCTTCGGGCGCACTCCCAAACCTGAGCTCAGTTTACCCTCTCCACGGTCCTGCTGGGGAGATGGCTCATTGAACTGAGTTTCAGATGAGAATACCCATTTGCACTGTCACGCGCAACACACCTATGACCTTTGTCACAACCCTGGTTCTCAGATTGCAAATCAGATTCCAGTTTGGCACCAAACGATCAGAATTCCCCCACATTTAAACATACCTTGTCATGATGACTTTGGCGTCGATTTCCTATTTTCCCGTTCTTTTAAGCTTCTCTTGTATTTTGTTTTATTTTTCTATTTATTTAGTCTTGTCTACAAAAATAGCAAAGCCAAGATCCACTCAAATTGATGAGCTTCTTCCTGCCCACCCCACAGTACCAAGTTCGATTTTTTTTTTCTGGAGAAGGTTATCAAAGGCAGGAGGAACATTCCAGTTTAGAACACAGTGACTCCAGGTTGAGTCCCGGAGTAGCCCAGCACCTTGGAACAGGACGCTTTCCGTGGTGGCCCCGCTGTGCTGTTAGTAGCTGGTCAAGCGCTGTGAAAGCAACAGGAAAAAGTTCCTATTCTAGGCACATGAGAGGTGAGAGCACAGTTGTGTGCAGGTGCAGCGGATGGCTCTGAGTTCCAGGCTTCTACCAGGAGGATCCAGGGGTGCCCTGTGGAAAGTTTCTGGCCCTTCTGTTCCAAGATAATGAATTGGGTCAGAGACACACAGTTTGAAATTGAAATAGAGACCATTTATGAAGAGAAAGTGCTTCTGAAAATGAGAGCAAGCTACTGAGCTCAGAAATAATAAATGATAATAATAATAATAACTAGAAAGCCTTGGGCCATGAGGAGCATGACCCTTTTGAAGACAGCATGTGATGGTTGTATAGCTCCCATGTGTGTATGGCCAGGGATTTTTTCCCACGTATCTTTACAAGAAGTCCAGGTGAGGGTGAGTTGGCAGCTTTCTCTGAAAACTGGCCTGAGCATGCTCTGTTTGCTGTATAAACTGGGGTAGGGAAGGGATGCCAGCATTCCCTGGCACCCGGCTTCTCTCCCCTGTCAACCGTGATGCTGTCCTCTCCAGTCTCTACTCAGGCCACAGTTGGGCACCACACAATTGGCCTAAAGATTGATGTCACTCACTAGGACCACAATATATCTACCTTTCATCTGTTAAGCTTTCATCGTTGTCATTTTGTTTCGGAGACCGGTCTCTAGCACAGGCTAGCCTCAAACTCCTCATGTAGCTCAGAATAACCTTGAACTTCCGACCCTCCTGCCTCTACCTTCAGAGTACTGGGATCACAGGCAGAGCCACCTCAGCTAGCTTATGCAGCACTGGAGATTGAATCCAGCAGCATCCAGTTTCATGAATGCTACTCAGGCACGCCACTAAGTGAGCTATGTCCCCAGTCCTCATGTTGTATGGTACTATTTACAGTCTTTTCTGGGTATTTAATGTGTTAGTCACTGTACCAAGAAGTTGCATGAGTTAAGTCAGCCAATACTCATGATAAAACAGAAACCTAAGACACGGGTACTACGGTCACCCCCATTCTATTGACAGGGAAACTGAGGGAAGGCAGCGAATCCAAAGAGCCCTTAGGCAAAGAATGTAGTCCTAAAAGGACACTTTGATCAGTCACCTCTGACTACACAGAATTAATAACATAAGCCCAGAGTTACGCTGGGTATTATAAGATCTGGTAACAAAATCCAGTCTATCCTCAGTATCAAGAGCTTAGTGCCTACCTTCAGAGAGAAGCTTTTTTACATGTAAAACGAATAGAGAAATGGAAATTCCAAAGTACCATTCAAAGTAAAGCAAAATATGTTCAGAGGTGTAAATACATAAAGCCAGGAACCGACAATCTAGTCGCCCTTCCGGACCCCTAAGGACTCTGAGTCCCTGGGCAGGGCTGGCCACCGTTGCTGAGCTTAGAGATTTCCCAGGTATTTGATGAATGAGTTGGCGTGAGAGACTCCACACACCACTTTGCCGCCCCACCAAGGCAAGCACCTGCAAACCTGCATGTAATTAAGTCCCAATGCTTTTTGGAGACCCCTTCTGACAATCGTCAGCTGAGCCTCGCAGACTGAACCCGGCTGACAGTAAGAACGAGAAAAATGCACTCGGATACAGCTGACAGTGCTGCTTCATTACACACTCAGGGAGACAGGAAGCTGGCCGGGGATGGCCAGGACCTGGCCCTCACTCCAAAGAGGATGTAACTTAGGACCGACCAGCAAGGCAGTGTGGGGTGGGTGGAATATTTCAACCAAGAGGAAGCACAGCCTTCCGTTTTTATTTTTGTGAACATGGTTTGCTCTGACTTGATTGTACCTTCCCAGGAAAGCCACACTGCACATCTGTTAGTTACCAGGCATCGAGAACGGCCCCTAGCCTCCCGCACAGAGTCCAGAAAGCAGGCTGAGGAGATCCAAGACAGGGACTGACATAAATTGCCAATTCCTAAACCAATGTCGGGAGTGTGTGGCTGAGGTTGATGAAAATTCATTACCCCCATCACTGGGCTTTAGGAATAAGGTACTTTACTACTTCACAGGCATCCTGGGCAAGACAGAGAGAGACCCTGCAAGTAATTAGGCATCTGTTATTTCCAAAGGTCACTTTTATACTAAATAATCTAAAAGGAAGTTAAAACAAAATGATAATAAAGGTTATGATTATTAGTTCACTGGACAACACTAGATAACCAAGGCAGGTAAATTCTGCTCAGGGAAAGCCAGCCCCTGGTGTCTTCAGTTGTGAGTTAGATGTCTGTATCAGTTACATTTCTGCTGCTGTGATAAAACACCAGGACCAAGGTCACTTACAGAAGGAAGAGTTTGTTTGGCTTATGATTCCAAAGGGATTAGAGTTCATAATGGTAAAGGAGGCAGCAGAGGTGACTGGAGCGGAAAGTCGAGCTCTCACATCTTCAGGCAGGCACAGAGCATAGAGCAACTGGAAATCCAGGAAGACTTAAGAACTCTCAAAGCCCACCCCCAGTGACCTGCTTCCTCCAGCACGGCCACACCTCCTAAAGGTTCCATGACCCTTCCCAAACACTACCACAGATGTGGGACCAAGTGCCCAAGTAATCGGAGCCTGTGGGGGACATTTTCATTCAAACCACCACAATGTCCAAAACCAGGGCTTGGCGCTTGCTGATCACATTCATTTCTGCTAGAACCAAGGTGGAACCTCCATGTCAGTTTACTGCAATGCAACTTCTTCAAGTTCAGCTCCAAATGCTTGGAGACCGTTTTGAGCATCAGATGAAACCACATATGTGTATCACGAATGCTTCCAGGGATTAAGTTAAAGTGGACGATGAGAGGCCAGCGTTGGTGTTGCAGGGTGGAACCAGAAATGTGCTTCTAACTGAAAGATTTGCTCCTGCCTCATGGGGAGCCACTGCCTAGTGTCATGCCTTAACTCAGCCATGTCTGCAGGCAAAACTGAACAGAACCCTGCAGGGCTCATTACCCGAAGGTGCTAAATAGGTCCCTGACTGGATTGGTGATGCCTGCCTGGACTGGTCTACTGGGAACTTGGAAGCCACATCTGGGTCTGTCAGGGGCTAAGGGCTGAGGTGGTAGAGAGGACCAGCTGGCTACAAGCGCCCTCTGTCCTGCCTCTACTAATTAAGTCCTGTTCTGAGCATGCTCACATCGACAGAGCTCAGACTACACAGGAGGGCCTTGCCCTAGGAATTAAAGTCGTCGTCACATTCCACACTCGGTTGTCAACACCCTCCATGCCTTGTTTTGCAAACCACCAAGGCCCACTGTCTTCTGAGGACCCCTGTCCCTTCATGATGCTTCTGTCCCTCCTTTGCTAATGAATCCTAACCATGACATTCACTGTCCATTACTGTATCAAATGTCTGGAAATAATTAACTTACAAAGGGAAAGGGTTATCTTCACTCCTAATTCTGCAAGTTCGAGTTTAAAATTAAGGGAATCAATTGCTCTGCCTCTAAGGCGATAGCTCGTCATAGTCAGAGTACATGGGAGAGAAAACTGTTCACTGGGTGATCAGAAAGCAAGCGGGAACAAAATGAAAAGGAAGGGCCAAGATCCTACTATCCATCTGGGGTACCCCAGTGCCGTCAGGACCTGCCTCCTGGAGCCGCCGCCACCTCCCAGTGATGTTAACATGGAACAGAGCCTTCGCTACATGAACTTTGGGAAATGTGTCCAAACCACAGCAACAACTTATACATGAGTGCTGGGTGCTAGGGACTTTCATAAGTACTTATATGTACACATTACTAAGTTATCACAGGTATAATAAAAAATTATCAATATCTCTACTTTAATACCATATTATTCAAAGAGAGACAGACAGATAAAGAGAGAGTGAGTCAAAACCCATGGAGAGGCAGCTTGGAGGAAATGGCATCTGGACTGGTTAGTAACAGAAACAAAATATTAACCTCCTTGAATTTTGGCTTGGGCAGCTGGGCTAAGGATGGTTGGATCCCCGAGAGATGCACTGTCTAGGAAGACAGGCTATAGATGGGCAATCAGTTATGCACCTGATCAAAATTTCTCACAGGACATGTGCATGGGGCCATCCGTCAGACGAGTGGATGTGTGGTCAGAAAATTCCAGTGAGAGTTGGGTGAATTCTCAGAGATTTAGAAACAGCATTTCAGCTACTTGGAGTACAGAAATGGGGAGCTGCTTTCTGTAAAAAGTAGTATTGCTGACTTTCATTGAACACTTTCTCCTTTGATAAAGTGTGAGCTCTAGAGCCCACCCTCCCTCTGCAGGACATTCTCTGCTCCTCTAAGGAGCTGCCCTGCCCCCTCTGACTTGGATCCTTTGGGGTAAGGACTGTGAAGGAATCCAAGCAGAACCTTAAAAGAACCAGAAATGAAGGATCAGGCCGAGCATGATGAGCCCAGAAAGATGTGGAATGTGGAGGTTAGCGGAGTCACCTCACAGAAGTGACGGCAAAGGGGCAGTTCAGGAAGGAATCTTTAACCTCTGGACACCATAGCCAAAGGTCCAGCCAGGAAAGCACATCTATGTACAGTGGGATTCTGGTAGACAGACAGACATGGATAGATATGCAGGTGAATTCTGTGGAGAGAAAAAAATATGAAATCAAATGTAAGCAAAGCAGGACAGCTATAAAAATAGGAAATAACCAGGCTTGCAAATAATAGTAAAGGTAAAATTACACATAAGAATATTGATATTAGTGAAATTCAAAGTATTTATAGAATTAGAATATTGGTATTTTTGCTCTTGTTCTGGCAGTGTGAAGACTAAAAATTAATAATTTTCACATTTTTATCAACTGTGCTGGCATACTTTGCATACTTATGTATTTGTACAAGTATGTATGAAACAGAGGCTAGAGAGAATTTACCAGCTGATTCCAAGACAGTATATAAATTCAAAAGGATAAAAACATCCACAGCCTTACCTTTAAAAAGCTAAGTTGGAAGGTTTACTCCGTAACTATTAGTAATTCATTACGGAACAGACTTGGTGATGAGCTCCCTTCACACAGAGACAGAAATGACACCAGGCAGCGATCCAGAAAACATCTTAAGAGTTTCACTCACTAAAACACAAACATAAAGACAATCCCATGTGGGATATAAAATCTAAATCAACAGAGTGGGTGAATGTGCTCGCAATACAGTTGACCAATCAGGATCCACAACCAGAATAGCTTGAGAGTCCTAAACTTCCAGAGCAAAGCAGAAAATGACCCAAAAGGAACTTCATCAAAGCATTCAACACACACTTGGAAAGGAGTCCAGCTTCATCATCTACTAAGAAAATGAAAATTGAAACCACAATGAGATGCCATTGCATACCCATCAGGAAGGCTAAAACGAAAATAGTAAGTGTTGGCAAGAATGTGGAGCAGTTGGAGTTCTTGCACACTGCTGATTCAACTGCTTTGGAGAACTCCTTGGTAATATATATTTAGCTGAAAAATGCATACGTTATTGCTGTCCTAAATATACACTCAACAAAATGTTTAACAATGTGCACCAGAGGGTGTGCAAGCTTATTCAGAATAGCACCGATCCCCACAGTTTAAAATAGATGCAAATGTACAATGCTCCTCCACTGGAGAATGGATAAATATCTCCTGTGTGTTCATGCAACAGATAGGCCCATGAGGGAATGTGATGTGGCTGTTACCATACACAGCACCAGGATGTCGTTCGCAAACATACGGAGCAACACAAGCCAGACAAATAATACATTGTGTGTTTCTGTGGATGTACACTGCTCAAACTGGAGAAAACGAGACTTAGAGGATGAAGGAGGAAGGCTTGGGGGCTGTTCTGCAACTGAATCAAGTGCTAGTTTCATGAGTGTTTGTAAACTTGTACACACCCCCAACACTGTCAATTAAAGATCTGTGTCCTTGACTGAACATATATCTTCAGTTTCTTAAAAACAGCCACTTACTTGGGGACTGGAAAGACGGTTCAGTGGTTAAGAGTACTGGCTGCTCTTACAGAAGACCCATGTTCAAATCCCAGCATCCACATGATGGCTAACAAGCATCCCTAACTCCAGTTCTAGGGGATGTGATATCCACTTCTGGCCTCTGTGAGCACTGCATGACACAGGTGCGCTTATACACATACAGGTATAATACTCATACACATAAAAGATGAATAAATAAAATTTTTTTAAATTTACTGGGACATCTGAATTTTAAATTATGATTTTCATTGTTTGAGTATTTCTGTACACTCTAGTTTTATAAGTCCTAATAAACGTAGTATATTTTATTCTTTTAAAAAATGAATTAAAATAGTTTTCCTAAATACCAGGTAGTATATATAGTTCCCACCTCAGAAGACTGAGATAAGGGATCCTCAGAGCAAGCCGATTTACAAGACTAGCTATCTTGGTGAGCTCCTGCCTTGCACTGGAGAGATGTCTCAGTCATAAGCAGAGCCGTCTGCTCTTCCAGAGCCTGAGCTTGGTTCCCAGCTGTAACTCCTGTTCCAAGGGATCCTACACTCTGGCTTCCACCAGCAACTGTACACATATGCACAGATACACACATATATACATAATTAAAAATAAGATATTAAATTTAAAAATTTTAAAAACGATCTCATCTGGGAAAGATAACGTAGAAAATGATTGAGAAAGATTCTCTACATCAACCTCAGGCCTCCACACACACTCATGTGCACCCCTAGATATGTAAACATGCATACACAAGTGATTGCATGCCACACACTCAAATAATGGAAAGGAAAAACATTAATGAAAAAAATTGAGTTCAATGAGCATGCCTAGGTAGAGGATCTAGGGCGAAAACCTTAACAACAAGCATACATACATCCTGAACAAAAAGGTGGGGATTCTGGGAGTCAGGAGGGGGAGACCAGGGCCTAAGAGCAACTTGTAACTGAATCAACATGCCTGTCATCCAGAGGGCACAGAGCTTTGCTTCCACTCATCCATCCAGCCAGCCAGCCAGCCAGCCGGCCAGCCATCCACTCATCTATTCATTCATCTATTCATTCATTCATTCACTCATTCATCCACACATTCATCCATCCATCCCCGGTAGTCACACCACCACCACCTCCTGCGGTCACACCACTATCTCAGCTCCCAGTTACTCTCTCCCTTACTTGCCGTGTCCTGAATTCCGAGTTTTGAGATCAATACAGAAGCACCTGTTGTCAGGGAAACCTTCTGTATACTGAGGTCGCTTATGTGGTCCAGCACACACACCCAGCCTACAGGGAGTCAGAGTGCCAAGGGCCCCAAGGCAGGCTGCCTGGGCTACACCTCATCCCACCATCTTCTCTCCAAGAATGATATTTGTTTTGAAAAAGTCTCACTCTGTAGACCACACTACCCTGGAACTCATGGCAATCCCCCTGCCTCAGTCGAGTTCTGGGACTACAGATGTGTGCCGCTATGCCCAGTTTAAATGTTTTCTATACCGTGGACTCAGTGTAGTGGATAAGTAAGTCCAAAAGTGCCCTGAGACCAGGAGTCTGCTGAGCAGACAGACGTCCTCATTCTGCATATAAACTCTTTCGGACCAGGTGTAAGTGTCTGACCTGCGCTGACTTGGACTGTGTGACCCTGAGCCCCTTATACAGCTAAAGGGTGTGTGTTTACTCAGTATTTCAAATGCTGCGTCACTTTGTTCTTTGCAGTATCTTCAAAATGTAAAACCTTAAAATGTGTCTGGAGGAGAGTAAAACCACCTCACACTGCAAACTGCGCACACACAGCAGTGCTCTGCAGAGCTCTGTATTCCGCTCTCTTTCCACAGAGAAATCTCTATTTCGAGATGAAAGAGCACGCGGCCGGCCGCGCTTCGGGAATACAAACGCAGCTGATTACAACACAAGCCCAGACATCTATTTTTTTCCAGTTATATTTACGCCCATTCATTTTGAAGAGACACGTGTCTCTGTATTTTCCAAGCTTACTGATTATTTAAGAGGTCCTTGCCGAGGTCTTTCCACAGTGTTCAAGGGAGTAACGAGTAAGCATCCGTGTGTGTGTGTGTGTGTGTGTGTGTGTGTGTGTGTGGTGTCTTTGTGCACACGCACGCATGAGTTAATACTGCAGACATCACCTGCAGGTGAGGTCTCACTCAGAGAAACACAGCGAGGGTTCAGTTCTATCTGTCATCACTGTGCTCTGGGATTGTTCTAGTTTGTTTCTCCATTGCTGTGACAAAACACTCTGACCACTACCAACTTGGGGTTTATTCAGCTTACCTCTCCCGGGTCACGGATCATTAGGGAGGAACTCAGGGCGGGAACCTGGAGGCAGGAGCTGGAGCACAGGCCATGGAGGAACACTGCTTACTGACTTGCTCCCTTGACCCATGCTCAGCCTGCTTTCTTATGCAACACAGGCCCACCTTCCCAGGAGTGGCACCACCCACAGTGGACTGGGCCCTCCCATATCACTCAACAATCAAGAAGGTGCCCCATGGACATGGCCACAGGCCAGTCCAATGAAGGAAATTCCCCAATTGAGGCTCCCTCAACCCAGGTGTGTCAAGTTGACACTAAAGCTATGCAGCACAGGGATCTTTACAGATCACCCTACCATCTTTGTGTTATTTCTGTTGTCATTTTCTTAACTTTGGCATTTTAGTCTGCATCCACACACACATAAAAATACACAAATAAGCATGAAGGCCTGTGATGGAGAGATGTGGGGTAATCACTCAGAGGTAGGCAATTGCTGCAGGCAGCACTAGAATCCAGTATTTTCATCCCTGAGTACAGTGTTTTCCTGCTTCACCTACATCAGAACTCTGCTGCAGGTTGTATTTATCTAGAAAGTACACGCAGCCAGTTGAGGGCCCAGGGTATTTATTGGAGAATATCCTAGAATGAACAAAGCAGTGAAATGAAGAGATGAAGCAGGATTGGGCAGAGAGGAGAACTGGGCAGTGGACCCAGCACCATCCTAGTCCAGCCCCACAGAGAACACAGGAACTAAAATTTTCCAAATGAATAGGAATTTAAATCCCAACCTTGTCAGTCATTGGCTATGGGCCACCCAGGAAGAATGTGGCCTTGGGTGTGGCAACTCTATAAATGGTGGCAAACGCTATCTAATGGCCCCAATTCTCCCCAGAGGGAAAATCAAGATCACATTCCCCTTCTATCAGCAATCTTTCCACCCATTACCCATATATTCCTGGTCTTGCTTGTGGCTTTTTAAATGCTATGGAACTTATCTGTAGGGATGTTATGTCCCTAGAACACAAACTGATGTGGAAGTTCAAGGGGATCCAAGGACTGAAATTATTTGGGCTCTTCCTTTTAAAATACATTATGTTTCAAGTTGTCAGGGTTTAAGAAAACCTCTCACTGGAGAAGGGAGAATATCCCTGTTTCCCCTGTCTCCAGGGTGCAAGATTCTTAGCCTGTTTATAGTTTGTAGGAGAATGATGGTCTCCTGTGGGTGGTGCTGAGTGGGAACCTTCGGGAGGTGCAGCCTTGCTAGAGGAATTCATGAGGAGAAGAGACATTTGCTATGGAGGCGTCTGAAGGACTGAGCACAGGCTGGAGCAGCTCTTCCCTAAATGACCTGTGGCACTGCACGCAGTTGACCATGAGTTAGGTTCTTGGTACAGTTCCATTTCCCAGCACTTCCTAATCTAGTGTGCTCCATGTATTTCCCTGTGGGGAGGGAACACTTCCTCTTATTTATCTCACGCTGCAGCTTGTTCTAGAAAACCCGAGCGTCTGTAATCACCATCAGATCCGTCACTTCCTAATAGTCACTAAAACTTGCTGCATTTGGAAAATGAAAATGTGGTGTGTGTACACAATGGAGGTTTTCAGCCATAAAGAAGTTATATCATTTGAAGGAAATGGGTACGATTGCAGACTGACATATTAAGCAAATTAAACCAGTCATTGAAAGACAGATGTCATGTTTTCTCTTCTTCGTGATTCCAAGATTTTATAACATTTCATAAAATCACTGAGATGGGGGGGGGCTAGAGAGATGGCTCAGTAGTAAAGCGCACTGACTGCTCTTGCAGAGGACCCAGGTTCGATTCCCAGCACCCACATGGAGGCTACAAACCATCCTTAACTCCAGTTCCAGGGGAATCTGAAGCCCTCTCCTGACCTCCGTGGCATTGCATGACACGGCTGTACTCACATACATGCAGGCAACACACTCATACACATAAAAAATAAAAATAAAAAAATATTTTTAAAAATCAGTTATATATACGTGACATAAAACTGGAAGCAAAGCCATCTAGGGGGAACAGACAGGACAAACAGTGGGAAGGGGTGGAAGAGGAGGATGGTGGGAATGTGGGGAATAAGCTCAGTGTACCAGACACACATATGTGGAAATCACCTGTGTGACACAGCACCACATACAATGGATGTATGCAATGAAAATTGAAAAGTAGATAAAAGACTCCACAGATATTGCCAAGTCTAGTCTTCACAATATTGGTATGTAGTATGTAGAAAGATGATATGTATTAATAACTAACATATTCCTTTAATCAGGTATGTGGTCACAGTTGTATTAAAAGTAGCCAAGAGACAGTCTTCTCTTTCTTCTTTTAAAATATTTTATTATTTTTATTTTATGTGTATGAGTGTATTGCCTGCATGTATGTGAGTGCACCCGTGTCATGCAATGCCGCAGAGGTCAGAAGAGCGCTTTGGAGTCATAGCCGCCGTGTGGGAGCCGGGTCCTCTGCAAGAGCAGCCAGTGCCGTTCACCACTGAGCCATCTCTCCAGCCCCACATCCTTCTCTGTCATGAGTGCCTGAGATTAATTACCAGTAAGAACTCAGAACAGAGCAAGCACTCAATCATGTATTGGGGAAAGAGAAAGTGCTCTGTTGACGAAATACAAGAAAACCGTGCTCACTGATGCTAAAGCCATCCTGCCCGGAGTAGAGACATAGAAAGGTCCTTCAGTAGCTCTTCGAGCTGGTTAGCGTTTGTGAGGACTCAGAGATCGCTTCCGTACTTGGTTTCTTTCCTGATTACTCTAGCTCTGCAGAAAGCACCTGTAAAGTCTAATGACCCATCTTACTCCTTTCCTTCAAACATCTTGATACCTGAATGGTCACAGAGGTTTTCTAGAAAACTGCCCCTCACCTGAATGCTTTGTGAGTCTTTTTTTCTACTTCTGCCCAGCAGCAAATTATTGTTATGATGCCAGGGTCACAAGAGGCCTTGCATTAAAGTCAGATACAAGTTGTATTAAAGTCAGACACAAGTTGCATAGTTAACACAGGAATAAGAAATTGTGGAGCCCAGCATTAATGTGCTTAGAGATGGGCTCATTTTCTCCAGTGTTGTCTGTTACCAGAAGGGGATGAGGGACAGTAAAACATGTGCCATGCAAGCCTGACAATCTGAATTCGACCCCTGCAACCTATGAGAAGGTGGAAGGAGAGACGTAATGCTGCAAGGTTATCATCTGACCTCCACATGCATGCTATGACTTGTGTGTGCACATGCATGCACACACAGGCACTCACGCACGCACGCACACACGCATACACACGCATGCACACACACAGATACACACACAGGCACTCACGCACGCACGCGCACACACACACGCACACACACACAGGCACGCACGCATACACATACAGTGCACGCGCACACACCATAATGTTAATATTGTTTTAAATTAAATCTAAGAACCTTACTCGTTTGCTATCATGGGAACAGCATGAGAATAGAGTTGTATTTCATCTGAGAAATCTGAGCAGCACAGTTAATGAGAGGGCCGACCTGGGCTCTAGACCTTCTCCCTTTTGGTCCTAAGCTCAAAGAAGAAACAAAAATATTACAGAAATAGAAACATCCAGGGAGTGGAGAGATGGCTCAGAGGTTAAGAGCCCTGGCTGCTCTTGCAGAGGACCTGCGTTTGGGTCCAGCACCCACATGGTGGTTAACAACCTTCCGTAACTCCAGTTTCATGTTTGTGGCTGAGAAGTCCCTGACCTTTCTACCCCTCTACCAAACAGACCATTACACCTGATTTGATATTATCGCTTTCTTTCTAGAATTTCTGCTTTATTCTTTGGCGTGGATATCTGTTTCCACCGTTTCATTTGCTATCTCAGGCAGGTTCATGACATCCCGATCCTGTGTGGTCCCATCGTGCTGTCACTGTCAGTGAATTCTTGACTCCCAGTGCAGAAAGAAGCTGAAGGGAAAGGCACCGACTGCTTGACCTTCGCTGTGTGTCCCCCTCACCCTACCGCTTTCCTTGTACGCAAACCACACACAGGACCGTTGAGGCCTTTGAGAACTTTGATTTGTTTTTGCCTCTAGGAGGCAGTTCAAGCAGAGTCAGTTCATGTTAATGAATCATGGACTGACTGGTTTAAATATTTTATTTATTATTTTATGTTTAGATATGTATTGCCTATATGTATGTAAGTGCACCCATGTCATCCAATGCCCACAGAGGTCAGAAGAAAGCATCAGATTTCCATGGAACTGGAGTCACAAATGGTTATTAGCCATCATGCGGGTGCTGGGAATTGAACCTGGGTCCTCTGAGAGAGCAGTCAGTGCTCTTAAGGCTGAGCCATATCTCCTTTCCAAGGACTGGATAGCGGAAGACCACAGTTCGTCTTTCATTTCCAGGTCACCCTGCCTGCTGAGGTGATGTTACAAATGAAAGCCTCCCTGGGCTTCACGAGGTACCCTTCTCTCCCTGTGTCCTTTGAGCTACTCATGATGCAAAGCCACCCAAAGACCTGCCCAGGTTTCAGCCTTCAGGCTGTGGTTTCTACTTGGTCACACACAAAATACATTAAGCTCCACCTTCACATCTGAGTTCCCCTTTTCTCTGGGACTTTAGCATCTGCACTTAGCTCTTGCCACACCCTCACATTTCCAACATCATTTTAAAAAATATTTTATTTATTGTTTTTATTTTAGTGAATGAGCAATTGCCTGCCTGTGTATGAGTGCACCTATGTTGTACAATGACCCTGGAGGTCAGAAAAAGATGTTGGATACTCCTGGAACTGGAGATAACAGACAGTTGTTAGCTTCCATGTGGGTGTTGGGAATCAAACCTGATAGTCTGCAAGAGCTGCCAGTGTTCTTAACCACAGAGAAGTCTCCACCCCTCTCCAATACCTTGTGTCCTGAGGGGTATTTGGTCCTCCGAGGGGCAGGGCCTGCTAGAAAGTTAGCTGCGTCTCGCCTGCGTGGGCGGGAGAGGGGGCATTTACCCACCTGGGGTGAAACCGCAGGCCCACGAGGTGTGGATGAAAGTTAATGGAGTCTGTGGGTGGGGCGTGGAAGAAATCTGGAACTGTGGCTGCTGAACCACATAACTGAACAGGGCACCCAGCGTTCGCCTTTGTAAGTTACTCTATTTCCCCTACCCAGGATATAAACTATGAAACGTTCAGATAAAGATGTGTTATGTGGTTTGTCTAATAGCGCCAGGAGCAGGGACCCTAAGAGAACTCAGGGGACACATCTTTAAACAGATTGGAGAGCCTACTTTTTCTGGTATTATCAGTGGACATCCTGGTTTTCAAACAAGAACACTGCTGGAACTTTAAAAATCCTGTATAAATCTGGAGTTATTTCAAACTAGAACGATAAATCGTGAACACAACGCCAGAGCTCGTACACTGAACTCAGATTGCCAAAAGGTTCAATCTGAACGCTACCTTTATTAATTAAGCCAGCAGCTGGGACTTCCTGAGCCTATTGTTCTAGCAACTCAATCAGACAAGAGCTCAGAGTGGAGCGAGGAAATTGGGTGGTGGGCCAGCCCTAGCCTGGGAACTGTTAGAGACTGATTAATGCTGCGTGAGGGAGAATAGACCTTCCTTAAGAACTGTAGACTGACTAGACTCCAGTGGATAAACTTGCATCAAAGAACATCTGGGTACAAACGCTTGATGAGATGGGACTTTATATGGCAGAATACATGAGGTCTGGTGTGCGGGGGTCATGGATGGGGAGGGAGTCTGAAGTTGATTAAGAACTCTTGTGTGAAATGCACAAAAGCGTAATAAAAATATTTTTTAGATGGGAAAATTAAGGTACATTTCTCAAGGATCATCAAGAGGATGGCATGGGCCCTGCAAGCGGACTGCTCAGGAGCAGTGTGTGGGAAAGGCTTTCTGTTCAGAAAACAGTTGGAATCACTGTGACTTGACCACTGCTAGTTATTGTTAGGATTCTGCCAAGAAACATGTCAAAATATTTGAGTGTCATCCATGCAACATTTCACCTGCACAGTGTAAGACCACTCCAATGTAGGGAAGATATTATTGTATCAATTTATTTCCAGTTTCCAGTCTCTTCAAGATCATAGATTCTAGATCACTAACATAGCTAAAGGTAAGGACTCTCACACCGAAAGACACGTTCTATGAACCCAAACTGTGAGCTGTTTTCATAAAGTCATTCACAGGTCAGTGCAGATATAGATGTGATTTTACTCAGAGGTCTCTAAATCTAACCACAGAGACACTTACACATCCATGGTTGTTGCTGCTGTAGCTCTGATGCCCTTGAACAGATGAATGGCATAAAAATGTGGTGCATTTACACAACCGAATTATACTCAGTTGTAAGGAAGAATGAAATCCTGACATTTTCAGAGCAATGGATGGAAATGGAAATTATTATGTAAAATGAAATAAGTCAGTCTCAGACAAATATCACACTTTCTTCCGTGTAGCTCCTAAATTTTCATCTGTATGTCTGTGCATGTGTGTATATGTATGTGTATGTGTGTGCATATGTGTGTATGAAGGGGTATAGGTCATGAAACCAGAAAGGAGGCCATGAAAGGGAAAAAATAAGTCTCAGAAGGAAATAATGTTTTCTGGACACAACAGCGGTGTCACACATATGAATTCACAGAGATTGTGACGCCATGCACAAGCCAGAAAAACGTCCCAGCAGCAGGCAGTGGGGTGCCCCACCATAGCTGAGGGGAGATTGCTGTCTCCTGGGAGAAGGAGAGTCAACTTTCTTTAAGGATGCAGTTCCAGTGGATGGCCCCACACCCACGAGTATATGGGCAACAGAAACTGGATTTGGTGGGTTTCAAAAAAAGAGGACACAAAGTTGGGTGGCTAGTGGGACAGTGGATCTGGGAGGAGTTGGGCAAAGCGGCACAAATATGATCAAAATACATAGTATGCAACTCTCAGACAACTAAGAATAATAAAAATAAAATTAAAAATTGCATTTTCAAAGATTTTAACAAGGAGGGAAAGAGCATAACAGAGTAAATGTGACGTAAAAGGGGGGAGGAGCTACTGGGGGACACAGGGGACCAGGAAGAAGAGGCATCGAGAGGGAGTGGGGGCCAAAAGCGATGTACAAAGGCCATACTGAAGCCTGGTACGTTGCATGTTAACGTTCGAAACTTAATAAAGTCATTCACAAAGCAGCAGTTCGTTGTGTTTGAGACAGGGTCTCACTGCGTAGCTGCGGCTAGCCTGAAACTCACTATACAGATGAGACTGGCCTAGAACTCACTATGTAGACAAGACTAGCCTGGAAGTCACAGAAATCTCCCTGCCTCTGCCTCCAGAGTGCTGGGATTAAAGCTGTGCACCACCATGTTAGCCCCAGCCCAGATTTTCCATTTCGTTTTTTGGTCTTTTTGAGACCAGGTCTCCCTGTATCCCCAGCCGGCCTGGAACTTACTAGGCCAGGCTGGCCTCAATCTCACAGAGTTCCACCTGCCCCTGCCTTCTGAGCCCAGCACAGATTTTCAATCTAACATTTTATTGGTGTGGCTTGATTGCCTTAGTGGTGAGTCCCTCAATTCCGTCTCATCTCCTTGCATCGTGCACTCGTACCACATTAACCCCGAGTTCCCCTCAGCCCCTCCCTTCATTCCCCCTGAGAGTCTGACTTCTACCTGCATAAACTTTCTCAACCTACATGGCAGCTGACAACTGTCCGTGACTCCAGTCCCAGGGGATCCGACAGCCTCTTCTGACCTCTGAGGGCATTGCACGGCATGGGTGTACTTACCTACATGCAGGCAATACACGCGTACACATAAAATTAAAATAATAAATAAAAATATTTGAAAAACTTTCCCTATAGTTTTATGTATCTGTATAAAGTCCTGGATGCTCAAATGAGAGAAAACATGTATTTGTCTAAGTCTGGCTTATTTTGTTTACTATGATGATCTCTGGCTGCTTTCATTTTTTCTGCAAATAACATAATTTTGTTCTTCATTATATAAGATGCTGCTGTGAACACAGTCCACATTTTGTTTATCCGTTTGTTTTTTGATGGACACATGGAATGGTTCCATAACTTGACTACTGTGACAGGTACTGCTCTAAACATACATGAGCAGTCCTTCTGTGGAATGTTCACTAAGAGTCCCTGGGGTATACACCCAGGAGCATTGTGCCTGACGTATTTGAAAGTAGAGATATTTTCATCCACCTAGCTTAATACTGATAGCGATTTATTTAATATTTCAGCTCAATTTTTAAAATGAGAAAACCACAGCTCAGAGAATGAAAAGTTTTCGTTCACACAGATAGTAATGGTTAGAGTTGGGGACAGAACAAGACCCAGAGTTTTCGTAGTTCAGAGAGTAACTTCTACGGCAAAAAAACGCTTGCCTAGGGATAGTGTATAATTGACCGGAAACATCAGAAACATCATCAATAATAGGAAAAACACCTCCTCCTGCAGAAAGTGCCAAGCATCGGGGGTGAGCTGATTCCTGTTATACCCCATGATTACATCAGGCCACTTGAAGCATTTTGCCGTGAAATTTGAAAATTTACATCTACATCATCTGCCCAGCCAGAGGGCAGAGTAGATGTGGATGTTCAGGATGTGCTAGACTCAGTCGCTGGCTTGTCGTGTGTGGTTTGGCCTATCGCGAATCAATTCCCATAATATGGATTTCTCAATAGCCTTAAGTTGTTTCCATTGTTATTGTTTAAGTTTTGTGGAGGAAGAGGTGACGATCACGCTATCAACCATGACTAGAAAAACCCTCTGAAAATATTCTGCTCAGAGCTCTCTGTGTATTTAGATGTTAAGATAACATTTTAGCCTAGATTGAACAGGGATTAATCACTTGTTAGGAAATAGACATTGAACGTTAGAAATCCTAAGGCAGGAACTTCTTCATATAGGCTGGGCCCAGTACACTCCTAGGCAGCAACTTCTAGAAGGTTCCTAGGAGGGATGGTAACCTTACCAGTGGAGTGCTGGGGAAGAGGACACTCCCCAAACATGGCTGCTGTCTAGAGACACCAGGAAGCTGGGCAGCATCCGTTCTCCCACACAGCTATTGCCTGTACCCCCTGCCTTAGCCACCAGCTGTTGGCGGGGAGTTAGGAAGGTTATGGCTAATGCGGTCATGGACGAAGGGACCATTTTGGATCTTTGAGAGGTTTAGTTCCCACTCTCTACTACTCACTCCTATTTTCAAGCCATTTCCTCTCTTCCACCTTTTCCTCCCCTAATCAAACACATTTTTCTAAGCGCACTCAACTGCAGAGTGAATCATTTCTAAGAATTCAAGCTGAGGAGCCCTTTTCTCCTGGACAGCGTTTCTTCCACGATTTCAACTACCATCTAATTTCTGGATAAGGCAAAACCATAATATGGGTTTTTCAGTCTAGCTTAGTTTGGTTTGGTTTTATGTTTGGGACAGGATCTTACCACATAGCCCAGGAGGCCCACCCAGCCTACAGCAAAGGCCCCTGGAGCTGAGCTCCAACTCCCTTTCCACCTCTTGCAGCCTTTTTCAGACACTGCATTTTGCCAAGCCTGGGTTTGTGTCTTCCCTCCCTCAAAACTCTCCCACTTCCTCTTTCTCACGTTTTAGACCCTCTCTACCCCGAAGAATTTCAGCACAGTTCTGTTCAGCACAACCTTGGTCACAGAGAGCAGTCTGGATCAGCCTGTTCACCCCATGATGGGGATTTAAGATTCTTTAAAGTGAGGTTAGTGTTTCCAAATGGAGCCAGAGACCACGCAGCTAATTGTCAAAGACTGAATGATTATTCTTTATGGAAGAAAAGGTGCTTTTACGTGTGTGAGGAACAAAGGCCCAAACTCCACAGTAAGATAGCTGGAAATTCAGAGTAGGCAGTTTAATTTATGACTCTGTAAGGTCCGGTGCAGTCAACAGAAGTAGAAATGGTGGGGAAATGTTGCAGGACTGCAAAAGCAGCTTCTATAGCCCTGAACACGTCTCTGCCCTCCTCTCCTCCTTAGTACAAACGGGTCAGTACTGAACAGCATATGCCCCTTAGGTCTATTTCTCAACAAATCTGTGTGAGGTTATTGCACTGAATTTTTTCCCTTTTTCTGTCTTGGGAGGCTTGTGCGCACACCCTCAGAGGCCCCTGGGCTCACAGACTAACATAAGACATTTTTTTTTTTTTGAGACAGGGTCTCCCTGTAGGCCCAGCTGTCCTGGAACTCACTATGGAGACCAGGCTGGCCTTGAACTCACAGAGATCTGCCTACCTCTGCCTCCCTAGTGCTGGGATTAAAGGTGTTAAAGTGCTGGGATTAATGCCACGCCTGGCATTTTTAGTTTGGGTTTTGTACCGTTTTATATATTTGGGGGTCGGGGGTGACTTACATGAAACGGCTTCTCATAATCCCGTGGCCCCCCATGCTGCGTAGTGGCCGGCCTCGCTCTCACGCTCCGCACCCATGTGCCATCTCACCCCCATGGTCTGCCTCACTTCGCTGGGCAGAGCCTACAGGACAGGCAGGACGTCTGCTGGCCGTGCTTGCCCCCCTCGGATTGCTGTTCTCAGACCACATGTCTCACACAGGGAGTTCCCAAAATGGCCCTGCTAGCTCTCCCTTTGGCCACTCCCCATCTCACAGTGGCTAGGCTGCCTCCACCCCTCTTTCCCAGGGTGCCAGGCACCCATCCATCGCCCACACTTACCCATCATCCATGCTTTTCAGAAGAATGAGTAATTTCCAGGCCACAGAGGTTTCTATCTGTTTTACATCCAGTTTAACACTGTTTTAGGCACATGACCTTACGTCCTAGCTCTTTAGGCAAGCTTGGCTTTAATTTTCTACTTTAAACTTTTAGTCTCGGTGGCGAGGGGTAGCTAGACTAGCAGAGTTTGGGCGGGAGGGTAGCTAAACTAGAAGAATTTGGTTGGAGAAGCTAGACTAGCAGACTACAGCTGATTCTAGCAGGGGTCCAGTGTTTTCTGTTACTCCCCAAGCTGTACCTAAGCTGACTCAGCACTTTTTATTTTAAAAATGGTCTCTATTTCTTACAGCATGGAGAAGCATTCTTACCTTCCCTCAACTTGTATGTAATTTGCACCCAGAAAAGGAAAAGTAATGTTTTATCACCAAGGAAATGATAATTACCTAAATTATCTTCACAGCCAATAAACCCCTTGGGTGGCCCCACCCTAAGTATTTTGTGGGGAAGACAGAGTGACCATAGACAGGCACTGTGTGATCCAAAAAGATAACAGGAGAGTGAAGGGTGGATAGAGCTGTGGTGGTCCAAGCTTTGCACTTTAAAATAATGACAACTTTTTTGAGATGTAATGCACAGGCTTTCAAATGTACCCGTTTGAAGTGTACAGTTCAATAGGTTTGAATCTAGTCACAGAGCCTTACAATCATTAGAATATTGTCACCACACCATAAAGAACCCTGTACCCATTTGCCCGCCCCCTAACTTAACAACACAAAGAAACTGGTTCAGGGGGGAAACTACTAATGATCCATGCCGAGCTAAGCACAGTACTCAGGAGCCCCCATTTCCCAGCTCTAAGTTGGGGTATCATCACACTGCTTTCTTTGTGAGAAACTTTCAAATGTTCAAAGAATACCTCCAACTAAAATCCAAACCCTAGTACTTCTGCACGCTGAGCCGTGCCTGGGATTCATTTCTCTGAAGACTTTGATTTTTCTGTTGGCAGTAAGATGGTCAAAATACACTGAGTACAATGAGATACACCCTAGGCCCCCAAGGAGAGCAAAGGGCTTCCATCCACAGGGTACAGGGAACAACTGCAGATCCTGGGAAACCAAAGGCTCATTGCTGACTCATTCGGGTCCTGACTGAGGCCGGCCTGGAGGAAGGTGTGGGCGGAATTTTTTCAGAAGTAATTGCTCTGGGCTCCAGTGATGGTACTCTGAGCTCCAGGGGCTCCAGCTTGGTAGAAAACAGCCTGCTCTGGTCTTCCCTGCTGAGTAGACTCAAATTCAGCAGCTCCTCAGTCATCAGAACCCACTTGACAAGGACTGGGCCTGGGTCCAGCTCCTGGGTTCCAAGGATTGGGAAGTGAACTGCCAGGGGAGCGGCGGTGCCTCCCCACCAGAACAGCAGCCCTCCCTGAGCTTGCTTCACATGGAAAACTAAGTCAGCTTGGTCAAGGTTCCTTGAAAATATCTCGCCTGGGGCAAAAGAACATAGTAGGAAAGGCATGATTTTGGGTGTTTTGTTTATCAAAATAAACAAGCAAAATTCAGCCTCCATGGCCTGAGTTCCTGTGTCATAGGTAATTAATTATTCCATCTACATAAGAAGTTTCCTCTTCTGATTACATTATGCACCACAGAACATTTTATTATGAAGAGTAAATCATAAAATGTAGGTAAAGTTGGACAGCAATGCCCTGAAAATCAAATCACTAATGTTGTGACTGTAACTGAAAAGCAACACACACAGACACATATTTGTACACAAACAGACAAACAACATGCAGATACACACACACACGGACCCACACACATACACAAAGACAAACACACAGACACACACAAACACGAGACACAGACATACATACAAGCACAAACACACAGAGACAAGCACACACAAATACATAAACAGGCAAGGTACACACATATAGACACAGAGACACAAACACACACAAAGATACACAGACACACAGACACACAAAAACACACGGAGACATACACACACAGAAGCATGCACATACACACTTGTATAAACCCATGCACTCAGGAATGCATCCTGGCACATACATATGCATGGACACAGACATGTATGCACACATTGGCACACACACACATGCACACATACATTCATGGACACATGCCTGCATGCACACATTCACCCTGGCACACATACAAACATGCACACTCATGCACACTCATGTATACACACAGCTGTGCTTACTGGCACATACACATGCATGCACACACATACATGCACATAGGTGTGCATACTGGCACATATACATACACATGCATTCACACACACGTGCATACTGGTACACACATGTATGAACACACATCCACACATACTGGTACATACACGTGCACAAACACACTGGCACACGCACACACATGTATACACACATACACACGATGCACTTGCATCTCAGTCTGGCTATAAAATCACACCAGGCCTCAACCACAACCAGGAGCTGTGCATGAGGGCCTGAGCTAAAGCAGCTCCAGTGACAGCTGTGGGCAACTCACGGGAATCCTGCCACTGCCCCAGCAATGAATACTCTGGTACACAGAGTGGGGTGGGGTGCTGTGTCCCCCAGGTGAGGCAGCCTGCCTGGGTGGCTTCATACCTCGAGGCTACTTGCAGAGGAAAGAGTGGGGTGGGGTGCTGTGTCCCCCAGTGAGGCAGCCTGCCTGGGTGGCTTCATACCTCGAGGCTACTTGCAGAGGAAGCAAATGACAGGGCAGTGAGGCATTTCAGAACTGCTTCTCTCGGCCACCCCTTCCTTCCTGTCATGAAGATCAGGCTCTCCTCAGCTGACACTTTAGGAGGGGGAAGGTCGAGTGACAGGCAAGGCTCACAGCCAAGGCTCTCATCAGAACATCAGTACTGACTATGTCTCCTCCAGGCTGCCAAGCTCGGATCACCACTCTCCACCCTACACGATAGCACATACCAGCTCGCTGTGCCGGCTCCTTCATCATCCACCTATGCCAACATTCAAGGCTGCATCCTTCTCAAGTTTACCAATTATGGAGGACATTGAAGTAAAACTTCCCCAAGCTTAATCGGGTTGTATTTATTTTAATTAGTTCATTGATGTGAGGGAATGAAGAAACAGGCAGAATACATAATAGTATGGATTTTTATATAAAATTATGACTTAATTTTCTTATGTAAGTTTAATTTCAAGTTAGTGCACATAGGTACATAAACACATAAACTGAGTAGGAAGAGCAGTTGGACAGATGGTTCAGCAGTTCAGACATTCTCAGTTCAATTCTGAGCACCCACATCGATGGCTCAAAACCACCTGTAACTCCAGCTCCAGAGAGTCACACACCTTCATCTGAACTCTGCAGACACCTGCACATACCCACACACAGACACATATACATACATACACATGAATAAGAATAGAAATAAATCTGAAAATGCAGAAGGAAAAGAAGCTTTCCATATTCATTTCTGTTGAACATACTGCAATGTCACAATGTTTTTGTTTTAAAGAAACAGACAATGTTATGTAAGAAATGATGATTGAAATTAGATGTGAAGTAAGGCATAATTGGAATTAGTCAGACAGAGGGAGAAAACTCCATAGTGGATCAGGTAAACATCAGTAAGAGTGTGTCTCTTGACTGATCAGTGAAAAAAGAGTTTTTAACCTAATTACTAATTAGTTTTATAAATAACTAATAAGAGATAGCAAAGCAAAAGTCTGCAGAAACTATAAAGAACTTCTCAGACTTCTACAGAAAATGACTAGGTAAATGTAAATTATTCTATTTCAAACTAATATTGCTTAATTTTCATGGAACCATTATTAAAATGCATTTATCTTCATTATTTGTGCATATACATGTTTTATCTTTGCTTAAATATCAGTAGTGTGATATCATGTGCTACTTTTACCCTTTTAAAAATCTTCCCCTTATTTTGAGAATTGGGTTGGCAGGAGATATCAACCACCTTCAAACACCTGGCCCGGGAACCCATGTTTGAGGTGAGAGCTGTGGTTGGTATGTTGTGATCAATGGCTGGCCCTCCATGGGACTGAGAAGGGAACATACATTTACTTGGCTTACATGTAAGGTCCACATGTCCCCTTTTCTCTTCTCATTTTTTAGTGATGGTGGTAACAAGAACTCCTTATTCGGACCAAGCTCAGAGTTTCAGCTTCAGGAGTTCAGCACCAAGGACAGCGTCCCGACTACGGACACATCCTGCCAACAGGGACTCTGGCACATCATCAGGGAGCTTGCAAAGTTGCTTCGGAGGTCAGGCTGGTCAATAAAAATGTAACAAAGAAATAATGATAACTCTATACAATAAAAGGAAGGGCTGATCCCAGACCTACACGGTGGAAAGAACCAATTCAGATAAACTGTCTTCTGACC
>NW_008352134.1:508704-511659 GCF_000622305.1 Nannospalax galili
AGGATCACACTATGTAGCTATGGCTGGCCTGGAACTCACTATTTAGACCAGGCTAGGCTCAAACTCACAGAGATCTGCCTGTCTTTGTCTCCTGAGGGCTGTGACTAAAGGCATGCATTACCACACCTGGTCTTTAAAAATTATTTTAAATAGGCTAATTCAGGAACACTTAATAATTCAGTTACTAAGGCTTTAGGCAGGCAATTTCCTTTCCATGGGCAAGAATCACCCATTATCTGATAGGAGAAGTGAATTTCACCAGTGATTTCCAAGGTTATGTAACCAACCAAGTAAAAAATTTAAGAGCAAATTTAGATGACTTGTCCAACTTTTCTTTCTAGATGCTATGGTTTTAAAACCCTGATAAAAGCAGCTTATAGAAGAAATGGTCAGGTTGAAATCCATCATAGGGGAAGTCAGTGCGTAAGAGCTGAAGACACAGCTTACATTCTCAATCCAGAGTAGAGAGGGTGCATGCACACCCAGTGCTGCGTTCACTTCTCCACCCTGTGTTACACAGTCCAGGACCAAACCTGGAGCATGGGGTGCCACCCACAATGAGAAGGGCTTCCTTCTGCATCGAGTAATGTAATCAAGACAGTCCTCCACTGGCACACTTACAGGCCTGTTGTAAACAATTCCTCATTAAGGTTATATTCCCAAGTGATCCTGGATTGTCTCAAGTTGATAACTAAAACTAGAAACCACACAGGGCTGGAGAGATGGTTCAGCAGGTTCAATTCCCAGCACCCACATGGCAGCTAACTATCATCTGTAACTCCAGTTCCAGGAGACTCCAAAGCCCGCTTCTGACATCCATGGGTATTACACGGCATGGGTGCACTTACATACATGCAGGCAATACACTTACACAAGTAAAAGAAAATAAAAAGTAAGCACCACAATGATCAAGACAGGATGCTTAGCCCTTTATGTTGCCAATTAGTACATAAAATGTGACTTTTGAGGCTGAAGAGACGACAGCGGTTAAGAGTACTGGCTGCTCTTGCAGAGGACCCAGTTCAATTTCCAGCACCCACATAGCAGATAACAACTGTCCATAGCTCTAGTTCCAGCGGATCCATCGTCCTCTTCTGAACTCCATGGGCACTGTATGGCATAGAGGCACTTACATACACACATAAAACAAAAATAATAAAGTATCTTTTAGAAAGTGACTTACATATCATCAATATTTCCTTAAAAGGAAAAAATATTTAATACTAATGAAAGGCATATCAAAGAATAAACATTAGCATGTGGACCCCATGGAGATCAGACAGGGATGCTTTTGCCAATCTATGCGTCACGACAGCCATTCTCTCCAAAATCAACCAGTGAAAACACTGAGCACTAACACTTCTCCTCACCAGAATTTGGAAACCACTGCAATAGATAACTAGCTCCCATATCCCATGAATGTCAAGGTTCAGAATCTTTATGATAAATAATCACAAAAAAGGAATGGCCAATGTTGGTTACAATAATTTAAATGAACCAATATGCAGACAAGAGAAAAAGGGGGGATCGAGATATTTTATTTTTATTAGAATTTGGTTTTAAAAATGGAGTGGCTATGAAGCCATTATCCTTGCATGGAGTTCATTTTTTGTTTTTTTTTTTTGCGGTTATATCTGAAATTTTACTTTAAAATAGCTGATCCAAATAAGTGGAAATATTAACCCAATTAACAGTATTGAGCCTTACAGCTCAGATGCATCCTACCACCTATTTATGCAAGGGCTAACATTCCTATACAGTGTGTACACATCACTCAGGATTTCAGAATTCAAATTTCCAAAGCTATCTAGGGATATTAATTTATATATCTAAGACTCAGTATTATTTTTAGAGCACTGACCATAATTGTCCCTACTTCTTTTTTCTTTCTTTCTTTCTTTGTTTTTGGGTTTTTTCAAGTATAACTCATTTTTTAATTTATTGATTTATTTTGTGTATTTAATACAGAACATCCCAAACAATCTTATTCATCTTTATACCCACATCCCAAATGGCACCCTCCCATAGCGTCCCCAGCCCCCCACTGGAGCCCATGTACTCTGTCATCCCTGTTACTGTCCACTGTGTTACCAATGCTCCCAGCCATTCTCCAGTGCTTGTTCATCTGCTGAATCTAGTCAGCCTATCTAGAGTCCCTTGTTTTAGGACGATCAACTGTTCCTCATGTAGCAGCAATCAGTTTCCACCATTCCTTTAGATAAGATTGGGGTCTGCTGTTCATTTTCCCAGTTCTATGCTGGGTTACTGTCTGGGAGTCTCTGGGGCCACCCTGGCCAACAACTCAAAGGAAGGTATTTCCTGTCTGGCATTATTTCTTATTATAAAGCTTTTAGCTATACACATGGACACTTAAAGAATTATATTGATCCCTTTAATCTTTGGTTATACTTTCCGTATTGTTTCTTGTTATGTAGCCTTTAGCTATACATACGGACTCTTAAAAGTTATATTGACCCCATGAATCATTGTATACTTTCCTTTGGGTATTTAAGAATTGCCCCCACCCCCCAAAAAAACTATTTATTTTTACTCTTAAGGTTGTTTGAGGATCTGTTCCTCAGGGGTCATATGGGCTTGGGAGGAGCCCCTGGCTCCTTTCTTTTACCAGTTCAATATATGTGAAGATAAGTCTAAGGTCCTGCTTGACCATGGCTGACTTCATTTGGAAACATGGAGGAAATGTTTCCTCTGAGTTGACCTTCCTCTTTGTAGACTGGATGCTTGTTCAAGTCCTTCTGGTGGGGTCTCCATGGCCTCCTTGATCAAGAGGACAGGTGATTCACCACAGCTACAGGACATTTTGAGAGATGTTCCATAGTCCCCTGGAATGTATTTGACCATGGAGGGCAAGGAGCAAAAACTATCCTTTAAGTCCCTCTGACCAAATTAGTATAGGCCTCAAAGTATGACTGTTAAACATCCAAGAAGGTTAGT
>NW_008352134.1:511756-512361 GCF_000622305.1 Nannospalax galili
GCCCGGCCCTCTGTTTTTTTTAAAACTAGCTAGGCATTATTTATCTTTCATGCTGTCTAACCCTTCCACCATGCTTTCCCCATTTAAAGTGCCCCCATTTTCCCCATTTCTTCCCTAATAATACCCTTCTCCTATAGTCTCACCTCTCTTGAGATCCTTCTCTCCCTTTATCCCCAAGATTCCTTGTAAAACCCTCCCTCCCTCCTCCCATTAAAATACCCAATTTTTATTCATATCTCCCTTATTAACACCTGTTTCCTACTGTTCTTCTCTTTCAGGTTATTTCTTTTCCTTTACCTCCCTGGTTCCTTTTCATTATCCTGGTTCCTGTAGTTATGTCTGGATACATGCTCACTTATCAGGATTTGGTGCTAGGATCCACATCTGAGGGAGAACATATGTCTTTATTTTTTTTTTTTGAGTCCGTGTTACTTCACTTAGTATAACAGTTTCTAGTTCCATCCTCTTACCTGCAAATTTCATGATCTTATCTTTCTTTTCCACTGAACCACATTTTCATTATCCACTAGTCAATTGAGGGACACTTAGGTTGCTTCCATCTCTTAGCTATTGTGAAAAGAGCAGCAACAAATATGGATGTACAA
>NW_008352134.1:512652-513449 GCF_000622305.1 Nannospalax galili
CCTTTTAAGATGCTTCTTAGCCATCTTTACTTCTTCTTTTGAGAACTCTCTGTTCAGCTCCATCGCCCATCTTTTAATTGGGTTACTTTCCTGATTTTTTGTCTTTTGAGGTTATTTATATATTTTGGATGTTAAACCTCTGTCAGATGTGCCGCTTGTGACAATGTTCTCCCACTCTGTGGGTTTTCTCTTCACTTCCCTGGTTGCTTCTTTTGATGTACAGAAGCTTTTTAGTTTAATGAGGTCCCATTTGTTGATTCTTGGCCTTATTTCTTGAGCAATTGATGTCTGGTTTAGAAAATCCTTTCTTACACCCATAGGAATAGGAATATCTTGTAGATTATTGCCAATATTTCTTCTAAGAGTTTCAGAGTTTCAGGCTTTACATTGAGGCCTTTGATCCATTTGGAGTTGATTTTTGTGCAAGGTGAAAGATTAAGAGGGTGAAAGTTTTGTGCAGGGTCGTTTCATTTTCCTACAGGTAGAGATCCAGTTTTGCCAGCACCATTTGTTGAAGATGCTGTCTTTCCTCCACTGTGTGTTCTTAGCACCTTTGTCAAATATCAGGTGCCTGAAATTACATGTACTCATATTTGGGTCTTCAATTTTGTTCCATTGATGTATCGTCTTTTTTGTACTGGTACCATGTTGTTTTTATAGCTCTAGTTCTGTAATACAGTTTAAAGTCTGGTATAGTAATCCCTCCAACCCCCTGCACATTGCTCTTAGTGCTCAGGGTTGTTTTGGCTATCTGAGGTCTTTTGTGCTTCCATATGAATCTTAGGATGGTTTTTTCC
>NW_008352134.1:513642-514497 GCF_000622305.1 Nannospalax galili
GAGAGTTCTTTAATGTCTTCGGTGAGGCTTATTCCAAGGTATTTTTTTGAGGCTACTGTGAAAGGGAGTATTTCCATGTGCTCTTTCTATGATTGGTTGTTATTGATATATAGAAAGGCTACTGAATTTTGTAGATTAATTTTGTCACCTGCCACTTTACTGAATGTGTTAATCATTTCTAAAAGTTTTCTGCTGGAATTTTTTGCGTCTATTAGATATAATATCATATCGTCTGCAGAAAGGGCTAGTTTGATCTCTTCTTTTCCAAATATTACTTCTTTAATTTCCTTCTCTTGTCTTATTTCTCTTGCAAGAATTTCAAGCACAGTGCTAAAGAGGAGGAGAGATAGTGGGCAGCCTTGTCTGGTTCCTGATTTCAATGGGAATGCTTCCAGTTTTTCTCCATTTAGAATGTTGTTGGCTGTGGATTGTTATATATGGCTTTAATTGTGTTGAGGTATGTTCCCTCCAGTCCAATTCTCTCTAGGACCCTGAACATAAATTCACGTTGAATTATGTCAAAGGCCTTCTCTGCATGTATTGATATGACCATGTGTTTCTTGGTTCTTGTCCTTGAGACCTTTCATATGATTTATGATGTTTATTGACTTATGTATATTGAACCATCCCTGAATCTCTGGAATAAAGCCAACTTAATCACGGTGGATGATGTTTTTGCTGTGTGTCTGTATTCAGTTTGCAACTATCTTGTTGAGAATTTTTGCATCTATGTTCATTAAGGATATGGGTCTATAGCTTTCTTTTTTGGTTGTATCTTTACGTGGCTTCGGTATCAGAGTGATGATGGCTTCATAGAAGGAATTTGGAAGTTCTCCCTCCATTTCTATCTTTTTG
>NW_008352134.1:514576-516459 GCF_000622305.1 Nannospalax galili
GTTTTAGTCGGGAGGTTTTGTATTACTGTTTCAATTTCCTTATGTGTTATGGGTCTGTTTAAGCTGTTAATCTCTTCTTGGTTTAGTTTTGATGGTTACCATGCTTTTGGATACCTGTCCATTTCTTTTAGGATTTCAAATTTATTAGCATATAAAGTATTCCCTTATAATGTTCTGGATCTTTCTGGTGTCTGTTGTGATGTTTCCCCTTTCATCCCTGATTTTGTTCATTTGGAGGTGCTCTTTCTTTCTTTTGGTTAACTGGGCTAGCAGCCTATCAATCTTGTTTATCTTTTCAAAGAACCAGCTCTTGATTCATTGATTCTTTGTATTGTTTCCTTTGTTTCTATTTCATTAATTTCTGCTCTGATTTTTGTTATTTCATCTCTTCTGTTGGGTTTGGGTTTTATTTGATCTTGCCTTTCAGGGTCTTGAGTTGCAGTGTTAGGTGTTAACTGGGTAGCAGTCTGTCAATCTTGTTTCTTTTCAACGAACCAGCTCTTGGATTCATTGATTCTTTGTATTGTTTTGCTTCGATTTCATTATTTTTTACCCTGATTTTTGTTATTTCTTCTTGCCTGCTGGGTTTGGGCTTCATTTGTTATTGCTTTTCAAGTGTCTTGAGTTGCAATGTTAAGTCATTTATTTGTGTTCTTTCTGATTTTTTAATGTAGGCACTTAATGCTATAAAATTCCCTCTAAGGACTCTTTTCAATGTATCCCAGAGGTTTTGTTGTACTGTCCTTTTCATTTAGTCCCAGGAATACATTTATTTCTTTCTTAATTTCTCCTTTGACCCATTCATCATTCAGGAGTGTGTTGTTTAATCTCCATGTGTTCATGTAGTTACTAGGGTTTCTTCCAGTGTTGATTTTAATCTTTATTGAATTGTGGTCTGATACAATGCATGGAATTATTTCAATCTTTTTGCATCTGTTGAGGCTTGTTTTGTGCCCCAATATATGGTCGATTTTGGAGAAAGTCCAATGGGGCACTGAATAGAAAGTATATTCTTTGGTACTTGGGTGGAATACTCAGTAGATGTCTGTTAGATCCATTTGATGTATGGTATTGTTTAATTCAGATGCCTCTCTGTTAATTCTCTTCCCTGTTGACCTATCTAATGGATACAATGGGGTATTGAAGTCCCCTACCAAAGTCCTGTAGCACTGTTTTTTGAAGTTGTCAGAGTTTGGTGAATGTATGTTCATGACTGTAATATCTTCTTAGTCAATTGTCCTTTGATCAGAATGAAGTGGCCCTCTTTATCTCTTCTGATTAGTTTTAGTTTAAAGTCTGTTTTGTCAGATATTAGAATTGCTATGGCTACTTTCCCCAGTAACTTCCTCTCGGACTTCTGCAAGGTGGGGCCTTTAGGTCCCCACAAAGGTGCCTATTCTTGAAGGCAAGATTAGTTTCTTGCAGACTAGAAGAAGATGGATTTTGTTTCTTAATCCATTCAACTACCCTGTGTCTTTGACTAGGGAGTTCAGTCCATTGATATTTAAAGTTATTAATTAAAGATGTGTATTGATTCCTGTCATTTTGATTTCTGTTCACATTCTTGGTATAAGTGTGCATTTTCAAAGTTATAACATCATTAAGGGTCTTTTTGTTAATCCTTGGGTATAGTCATTCCTTTCTTCATCTCTTTGTATTGCTTCAAGAACTCTCCGAAGGGCTGGTTTTGTGACATGAATTCTTCAAATCTATTTATGTCATGGAAGATTTTTCTTTCCCCTTTGACTATAATAGACATTGTGCCTGGGTAAAGTAATGTGGGTTGGCATCTGTGGGCATTTAAAACTGGGAATCTCTGGTTGAGGCTCTTCTGGGCCTCATAGTTTGCACTGAAAAGTCAGCTGTAATCCTAATGGGTTTTC
>NW_008352134.1:516470-541103 GCF_000622305.1 Nannospalax galili
TATGTGACTTGTTTCTCTTTTGCAGCTTTCAGTATTGTCTCTTTGTTCTGAACATTTAGTGTTTTTACTATGATGTGCCATGGGGAGATTCTTTTCTGGTCGTATCTATTTGGTGTTCTATGTGCTTCTTGTATTTGTATGGACATGTCTTTAATTTTGGCAAATTTGCTTCTACAATCCTGTTGAAGATCTGGTCCATACAATTGTCCTGAGATTCTTCTCCTTCCTCTATGCCTATGACACGTATGTTTGGTCTTTTTATGGTGTCACACAATTCCTGCATGTTCCATTCTTTTGTTTTCTTAAGTTTTTCTTAATCTTTGCCTGAGTGGTCTAATTCATCCACTTTATCTTCTAGTCTTGATAGTTTGTTTTCCATTTCATTCATCCTCTTGGTGAGGCTTTCTCCTGTCACTTCTAACTGGCTTATTGAGTTGAGTGTTTCACTTCCTTCTTCATTTCAGATTGAATATTCTTCAATATTTCTAACTCTTTTGTGAATTTCGCTGAATTTCTTTTAACATATTTATAATTGTTCTTTTGAATTCCATGTCCTGTGTTATCTCTAGGGGGTTCTCATTGTACTCCTCTACAGGACTGTTGGTACTTGATGGGGACATATTATTTGTGTTTTTCATGTGATGATTTTTTTCACTGTGACTCTAATATGTGTATTTCTTTTGTAGTTTCTAATTCTTGTGTGAGACTCAAGCCTTCCTTTGTTGAGTTTATGTGCCTTTGTGGCTTACTTGTTGGGCATGAAAAGCTGGTTGGTCTAGGCTTCAAGTTCTCTCTTTTGGTTTTATATTGGAGTTGCCAGATGGCATTCATCCTGCTGCTCAGGAGTTCCCACAGAGGCCCAAGCCGGATGAGAATCAGATGCTCTCAGAATTTCTCCTAAGGTCTGGATCCCTCTAGCCATCAGGCACAGTACAGTTTGGGAGGATTGCTAGGTAGAGGTAGGATTCAGGACTCTCAGGCAGTTGGGGAAGGAGGCTGGTGTCAGGAATCCAGAGAACGCAGAGTTCAAGGAAGATAGTCTCGGACATCCAGGTTGGGGGTGGGACAGCCAGGGATGAAGGCCGGTCTCAGGTATGCAAAGGCGAGGTGGGGGAGGAAACAGGCTTTGAGGGCTCCCAGAGACAAGACCAAGGTATTGGGTTGGTCTGGATACAAAGAATCAGGAAGCAGTGGGGAGTCTGGGCCAAGGGGGCAGCCCAGAGTTCTAGGGTAAGGGAAAATGAAATGGGCCAGAGAGACAGTGTCCGGAGTTCATTTTTACATGTATTGGCAAAACATTGATGAAACTAACTACTGGCTATGAACTTCATAATGAATTTGTTATCTTCCTTACAAACCCCAAATGAGGAACAGTATCCTAGTCCACAGTAAATTCCTGAAAGTAATGATACAGTGTTTCCCATAGATTACAGCAATTTGGTCCCATTAATAGCCCCTTAGCATAGGAAGATGTGATGGTGAAGTGAGTGGTTCTAATTTATGCAGGTTTGAGCCAGGTTTATCCAAGACTAGTGAGGGCTCTGATGCAGTGATTTTTCTTACACAAGTTGATATTTGTCTGATCACTGTATTAGCTACTTCCTGTTGTTGTGATAAAACACCATGATCAAGGTAAATTCACGAAAGGTAGAATTTATTTGAGCTTACAGTTCCAGAGGACGAGAGCCCATCATGGCTGAGAGGCATAGCAGGAGGCATTGGGAGCAGAAAGCTAAGAGCTCACATCTTCAAGCACACATGTGAAGCAGAGAGAGAGATCTTGAAAGTGTGCAAGGCAGCAAAGTTCACCCTGAATGATGTGCTTCCTACAGCAAGGCCACACCTCCTGAAGGGCCCATGACCTCCCCAGACAACACCACAGATTGACCAAGTGTTCAACTAGATTAAGCCTATGAGGGCCTCTTCTCATTCAAACCACCACATTCCACTCCCTGGCCCCAATAGGCTCATGGTCATACCATAATTCCAAATACATTTAGTCCAACCTTAAAAGTCCCCATTGTCTTTAACAATCTCAACAGTATTCAAAATACCACAGTTTGAGCTTCTTCTGAAACTCAAGGCAATTTCTTAACTGTAACCCCCTGTAAACTCAAAAAGAAAATGATATATTTCACACATATAATGCCACAGAGTACACATTTCCATTCCAAAAGGGAGGAATGGGGCAGAGTGGGGTAATGTGAGATCAAAGCAAGTCCAAAAACCAGCAGGGCAAACACAAAATCTTGTAGTTCCATTTCCAGACTCTGGAACTTCAGCTCCTGAGGGTTTAGGCTCTTATCATTCCAGCCTGCTGCCTGCAGCATCCATTTCTGTCTTGGGATTGTATACAGAGATCGTTGGAACTGTCTCTTGGCTCTAGAATGTCCAACATATCAGGTTCTCCACTGCAAGTTAGGCTTCATGTTCATCATTCGTGCAATGTCTTCTCTTCCCAGCACATCTGTTACTCAGGGACTCCCCTGCCACATGTTGCCTGATGTCACTGATCTCTGAAATCATAAAGAATCCATAAATCTCTCACTCTTGCATCTTTTATAGCTCTTTAGCCAAAACCACATGAACCACACCACCAAGTTTGGCTGCCAGCTTGGAGGGCCTCGGCTCTCTTCAGCCACTTGGGCACCAGCTTTTCTGGTTTTGATTTTCCAGGAGCGGAAAGCTTAGCTGGGTGGGGTCTTGCCTGAGGGCACTCTTCCCATTGTTCAGCAGAGCAGGAGGCCTCTCCTTAAAGAGCCTCTGTCCTTAGTGAAAGTCTCTCTTCTGGGACGGGCGTGGCTGCAACATACTAGTGCTCCTTTCCGCGCCAAACTGCACATTTTGTATTTCTTTCCACCACACTGACTTTTATTCTACAGCTGCATAACATTTATCAGTAATAACCAAGCCACGAATTCAACTGTAAGCTATCTTGAAATTTCCTTCACCAAAGAAATGTGTCCATTACTTTTTAAGTTAGCCTGAGACAAGTTCTTAGGCTACAGGCAGATGGCAGCCAGATCCTTTGCCAAAATATCCCAATTGCTGTTTAAGTCCTTGCTTCCCTGTCCCTCTGGAACATCTGGAGCCAGGTCTCTCCTAGAATGGCCTATTAAGCTCTGCTTATGTAATCCAACTGCGTTTCTAGTCCAAACTTCCAATGACTTCCTCATGCCTCCAAAAAACAACATGGTCAAGTTTTTCCACAGCACCAGCCCACTTTCTGGTACCAACTTCTGAATTAGCTGTTTTTCTCTTGATGTGATAAAACGTCATGACCAAGGGCATCTTACAGAAAGAAGAGTTTACTGAGGACTTATAGTTCCAGAGGGAGAGTCCATCACGCAGGGGAGGCACAGCAGGAGGCAGCCGGAGAAGACAGCTGAGAGCTCACATCCTCAAGCACACACAGGAACCAGAGAAAGCAAAATTGGAATTGACAAGGCTATGAACTGTCACAGCCTGTCTCCAGTGGTGTGCTTCCTCCAGCAAGGCCACACCACCTAAAGCTTCCATGACCCTCTCCAATCAGTGACTGATCGAGTGCTCAGATACGGGGAGCCTATGGGGAACATTTCTCAGTCAAACCACCACAGTCATTTGGTAGAAGCCTTGGTATGCTCATTTTGGGGGTGTTCCTGATAATTATATACAATGAAGAGTAATCGAATAATCACCCATGACTTACACAGTGCTGGTACCTTAGCAGCAAGACAAGAAAAATGAACCTGATGCCCTTTGCTCCTGTTTTGTGTGGAATCGGACCTAATGTACAAGATGAATAGTCTGGGGATAAGTTACGATGAAAATAATCAAATACTCTCAGGCTGACAGGGCTGATAGGGACAGGGGTAATGCCAGTGGACTTGCAAGGCAGCACGATGGGGACCCAAATCATGCCATCACTAAGTCAAGAGAAGGACAATGAGAACAGACTCTGTTGTAATGGGGAGCAACGAGAAGATATAATGCCTAAGGAAAATAACACTGTTACTAAGAAAGCCACTGGCATTGACACAGGATCCATGGAGACGTTCATTTCAGTATGGGTCTCTTTGCTAAATCACTGTATGACATTGGGGAAATCACCAGCCGCCTTCTGTTAGATTTCTCTCTTTCTTACCTATGCTAGGTGAGTTCAGCAACCCAGCCCCATAGAGCTGGGTTCTGAAAGGAAAGGGACTAGTGTCAAACAGATCAGCGTTCGCTCACAGTTTGAACACTAAAAAGTCACATACAGCAGCTGTGCTGTTTAACCTAATTAATTATATTCATCCATGAAATGAAGGAAATATTATATTAGATTTTAAAAATATTTTATTTATTATTTTAATTTTATATGCATGAGTGTATTGCCTACATGTATGTAAGTGCACCCATATTGTGCAATGCCCATAGATGTCAGAAGAATGATTTCAGATCCCTTGGAAATGGAGTTATGGATGGTTGTTAGCTGCCATGTGGGTGCTGGGAATCGAACCTGTATCCTCTTCAAGAGCAGTCAGTGCTCTTAACCTCTGAGCCATCTCTCCAGTTCCTATTAGATGGTGCTTGTAAATCTTTAAGTAAAATACACAAATGAAGTTTTGGATCACCATCAGGCACAGACTGTTATTGTTCCTATGGTGGTTATAGACTAGACTCTCAGGTTGGATCCCCCAGGTCTCTGAAAGACTCTTTGGTCCTCCTCTGACTACCCACAACAGCAAGTGCAGCAGCCTGATTGCAGCAGTGAACGCTCAAGTTATTATCACGTATGGAAACTGCTTGTGGTTGCACATAGTCAAACAGGGAAAACAGATATATGACCACAGCATCTCCAAGCTACAATTCCTGCCCTCCTGCTTTCCCAGCTTTGGTGAGTGATGTGGTTTAAATAGAACCACAGATCTGAGGAAGACAAGGTTAACACCTGTTTCTCTGGCAGGAATGTGAGAGCTGTCCAGTGTTTTTTCCTTTCAAAAGACAAACTCATTTTTACTATACTAGTTCATAAAAATTTCCCAAAGGAAAACGAAATGATTTTTTAAACTGTTTATTGTGTACCTAACACAAGTCAGGCATGGTGTTTGCTTTGGGGTATTGAGATGAGGCATAACGTAAAGAAGACATTTTCCCTATTTGCCCTGTCCTTACCACACTCTAATTACAGACAGACAGACAGACAGACAGAAAAAGAGAGAGTAGGGAATTGAAAACCAGTAAAAATACAGTGGTTCTCAAAGTTTGCTTCCTTAAGCAGCAATATTAGTATCTCTTGAGAATTTATTAGAAATACAGTTCTCAGGCCACACCCCAAATCTCCATAATGTGGATCACTGTCTTATCAAGTAATCCAGGGAATTGTGAAGCAGGTTCATGCATGAGAAAAGTCTTTCAAAAAATGAAAGAAAGGCCATTCGCATCCAGGCATCTTGATCCCTGTTGAAAGATTAGCATGTATCCCTTGCCTTGGTTTCTGAACTATGGTATGGTAACAAAATGCCTTTGTATTTCTAAAGCATGATCTGAAATAGGTTTGTGTGTGCTTGTGGTGGTCATGAAAATGTGCCTCACAGATCACCTGAACAGGAAGAACAGCACTTGTTAGTATTTTCAGGTTTATGGCCTGAGAAATTCATCCACACATTGCGTAGAGACCATGCCATTTCTAGATGCCAGTCAGTGCCTGCACTCACAGAGCATGGTAAGACAGATCAACCCTTGGAGATACAGACAGCTCAGATAATCCCAAGACAATGTGGTGATTTTACTGAACTGTCTAAAGATAACACGTTTAAATGATCCTATGTAACTTCTCTCTCTCCCCCATTCAATTAGGGTTAATTCCATCCTTCCATCTCCCCTTCCTCCCTCCCTCCCTCCCTCCCTTTATACAGACACTTTTCCTAATAAAACTCTGAGTACATGTGGAGGAATTGCCATAAGCACAGTACCCTAATTTCCTGCTCATTTATTGGTTGTGTGAAGATGAAATGGAGGAAAGGCTGATTTGGGAGACAGACAAGCCGTGCTTGGCCTCATTGGCTCCCAGATGTCTCTGGGCTGCACGCGGGGTGCAGGTGTTTGCCTTGGCTCTCAGGACCCTAAGTGTAGCCACGGGGTCAGCTGAGAAGCCGGGGAGCCTGGGCCCTCACACAGAGGCACCTTTGTTCTCATCAGCTGTGTCAGCCTCACCTCCACTGTCTCCATTTGCTTCTGTAAAGCCAAATTCTCTCCTGGGAGACCGTGTGCATGCTTTCCCAGCTCACAGGCCCCACAGGCCCTATGTCCGACCAACGAAATCAACGCAATGCATTCTACTCGGGTTTTTTGTATACTTTATGATGTTCAGAAGAGAGCTACTTAGACAGACATGCACCCGTGCGATCTTTCCCTACATCTCGGCTAAGCCCTCAGCGTCCCGCTCCCCCAAGCACTGGCCAAGATGGTGAATTCCCTCCACCTTCCAGGCTTCACAGGTGTCTGTCCTTAGACCTTGCCCTCATTGAAGCCGATTGGGTGGGAGGGGTGACAGCCTCTCCCTCTGTCTATGGAATCTCTTAGGGTTCAGATAGCCAACTGTTGCTGGTTCTTTCTGAGGATATAGTTATCCAATAGCTTCTTACTTTTACCCTTAATTCTCTGTTTTGAATCCAGGGAAGAGGGAATCTTATTTATTAATGTCCTGTGAAGACTCCAAATGTTAGTTTTTCAAAAACCTAAAAATGGGTTACTACCTAGACAATGCCACACAGAATCTGGGAATTTACCCAAAGACAACAGTAAGTACTACAGTCAATGAAATCTTTGGGCAGATGTCCCAACTAAACATGTAATACTATCTTAAAAACCTAAAGGTTAAGTAAGTAGAGATGCACTTTTGTGTGGTTGAATACCATCTCACTATTGTAAGTTCTTTTCTGTTGCTGTGATAAAATATCTTTTAAAAAATGCAACTTAGGAGGAGAAGGGTCCATCTGGCTCACAATTCCATGTTACAGTCCATCACTGTGGGGAACTTAAGACAGGAACTTAATCACAGCCACAGTCAAGAGCATGGAGAAATGCACCTGCACCACCTGGCCCTTGCTGGCTGGCTTTCTTCACTCATATAGTTCAGGGTCCAGCCTAGAGAATGGTGCAGCCCACAGTGAGCTGTCATCCCATTTATTAACAATCAAGACAATCAGACAACTGCCCCCGCCCCGAACATGCCCACAGGCTAACCTGATTTACATATACCTCAGTGAGACTCTCTCCACAGGTGAGTCAAGGCTCTGTCAAGTTGTCAGTTAAAACTCACCAACACATTTGCCAAGTTCTTTGTTCCAGATAATATTTAGTTACATTGGTAGATTCTTGTGAAACAATGTTATCGATAAAAGGCATGATCCAAAAAATGTGCAGTGACATAAGGTTATGAGCAAACTATTAGAAAGGACTCCTACCTGATCTGTGGGTGCCAGAGCAGAGGAAAAACTGTGATCAGTATCTCATATGAAAAAGCTGTCATTGAACACAGGACCTAGAGACTGTGTGGGAAATGAAGGTAAATTCATGACATCTGTCAGTGAAAATATCTCCCTTTTCGTCTCTCTCCTCAGAGGAAAAGCATTTCCTGATTAAGAATTCTTTGATGGCCAGTGAGATGGCTCAGAATGTAAGGGTGCTTGCTGCCAAGTCTGATAACCTGAGTTCAATCCCTGGAACCCATGAGGTAGGAGAGAACCAACTATTAATAGTTGTCCTCTGACCTCTATCTGTGTAGCTAATGGATGTGCACCTGCATGTATGCACGCACACACACACACACACACACACATTAAATAATTAATTAAATGTAAAAAATCTTTAAAGAATTCTCTGAAAACAAATGATCAAATTGGGTAACAGTAAGAACAGCTTTGACATAACTTGAAGTTTAAGTGTTGTGTTGGTGATTCTACCCAGTGTTCAATTAAAGTGGCTCAGCATCTTCAGACTGCGTCAAGACATTTTGTGGGAGTTATGATTTGAAAGAGACAGAATTTGGTCTCTCCAATCCTCAAAGATGGCGATCATTGTCACTGGACATAGAGAAGATTCAGTAAAATAGTATCAAATTTGAGACAAAGAATTATTAAGTTGCTCTAACTTGTGAGTATACTGAGGATGAAAATTTTAAGAAAAGATTATAAGAGAAACCGTATTTACTTTCCATCTCTCAAAAGGTATTGGAGATATTTGAAAATGTTATAAAGAGACAATCAACTCAAACAAGTGGATCATTTTAAAGTCACAAGAAATGGGCAGTCACATTTAACAGAACTTCCTCATTCCTTTCATAAAAATTTTAACCGGTTTAGCATCCAAGCATTTGTGTTGACACCCATAGGTTAAGTTATTACAGCAGTCACTGTCTAGATGGTCTTGCTTCTTGCTGTGCGTGTTTTTATAGTAGATTGCATCCCACTGAAATGGGCCAACAGCCAATGGAAAATTGATGATGCAGAGACCCAAAAGTTCAGTGCCTTGCCACAATGGGAGGAAGATCATCCCATACCTACCACCCCCTCCAAGGCTCAGGGACTTTAGCGGAAGAGGGTGGTAGAAAGAATGTAAGAGCCAGAGGAAGGGGTGGAAGTGTCCTCTGACCACTATGCCGGCAAGCTGTAGTCACACCTCCTTCCCACGCCCATCAAGGAGTCGAAGGGAGAGTCAGGTACTCCTCCCACCCCATCAGTCAACCTTAGCTGCATGTGGGGGAGGGGCTAGGGTTATATAAGCCAAGAACACCATGAAGCACCTCTCTCACCATTTTGTGTGGCTGTCAGGATGTCACAGGATCTGTATTTGAGCATGGACTTTCCAGTGCAACTGTAAATGGGGGGTGCCCACTCTTTTGTAAATATGCAAACCCCCATCCTATGCTCTGTTAGCAAGAATTTTCCAAAAGAAAAAAAAGTACAGCACTAATGGAAACCTTCATTGTTCCACAAAAGTTGACCCCACGTTGGCAAATCCTTCGCTCTTTGATATTTTTTTTCTGGGGGTCTTTCTGAGACAGGGTCTCCCTGTGACCCCAACTGGCCTGGAGCTCACTGAGTGGACTGAGCTGGACTCAAACTCACAGAGATCTTCCAGGCTCTGCCTCCCAAGTGCTGGGATGGAGGACCTGTGCCACCACGCCCAGCTTTGGTCTTTGATTTCTTATCCCTAATTTTCCACCCTTAAACTTCATTTGTGTATATATTTTTATGTAACTGCTTCAAGATATTTCTGGAAAAATGTTTTTAAAATTGCCTTTCTTTGGAATAATAAAAATATTCTTAAAAAACAATTTTAACTGATTTAGTGTCCAATTCTGCGCCACCGATTTGGATTATCTTTATCTGAAGTAATTTCTATGAGAAACATGCTTCATTTGGGACACACCAAGTATGCTTCAAAGGGCTTTAACATGAGGAATTGGTGTTACATATGGAGAAACCCAAATAAGGAATCTATCAGTGCAAAGAACGTGATTGATAAATAGAACACAAAAACCATCACTGAGACACAAAGCTGATGAGTTGTTTTGTAAAGCTACAAGTAAGTTCCTAGAGCATGTCTGAACACCTCCTCTAACCGCTTACTAAAGCGCTCGTGGAGAAGTTGTCTAACTTGATGTCATCACGGTGCACTGACAACCAAATGGCTCTAGTCAATTCAGGAAGGAATGCATCACTGCAAAGGAAATACAGAGGAGCAAGAAAGAAATGAGGAGATGAAATTAAACCAGCAAAGATGCTTCCACACTGCAGCGTAATTCACAGGAGGCAGCATACGGAATCCCTTCAGAAACTGTGCGGTTGGTGGGCAGAGGAAGGAAATGTGGTACAGTTTCATAACAGAATACTATTTAACCCTGAAAAGTTAAATCTTCTCATTTGTAGAGACACGGATGGAACTGGAAGTCACTATGTTGAGTGAAACAAGCCTGACACACAGACACGTACACGTTCTCACTCACTTGTGGAAACTAAGATGTCAATACTGAGGAAGAACAAACTGAAGCAGTTTCACTAGAGCCTGTGGAAGCAGATGGGGGACAGAGAGAGGTTTAGTGAGGGCCACAAAAGCAGTTAGAATAGAGGAAATGCTTGGGGTTGTTCTTTCGCATATAAGGTAACTATGGGTTCAAATCATCTATATTTCTTTAAAATTTTTTATATATTATTTTTATTTTATGTGTATGAGTGTATTGCCTATGCATATGTAAGTGCACCTGTGTGTTGTGCAATACCCACAGAGGTCAGAAGAGGGCACTGAATCCCCTGGAACGAAAGTAACAGATGGTTGTTGGCTGCCATGTGGGTGCTGGGAATTGAACTGAGGTCCGCTGCAAGAGCAGCCAGTGCTCTTAACTGTTGAACCATCTCTTCAACCCCCCTCTGATTTATTTCAAAATGTCTGAAGCATATAAATCACCCAAACATAAAAGGATTTATTGTTGAAAAACCAGAAATACCTGTTGTCCTGATTTGAGTATTGTGCTTTGTATGTGTGCATTAAATTACTACAGTGCACCCCACAAATGCACAAAAAAATTGTGCCACAGAAGAGGCACAAATTTTATCTGGAGAATAAATAATATATTTTTAAAAAAGAAACTATAAACCAAAAAATAATGCTCTAAATACATGCGTTAATCTTCTAGGAACAAACTGACTCTTTCCCTCCAACAGAGGTGCGCCTGGGAGGAAACTAACAGTTTCCTGTGGGCATCTAACAGTTCGTCTCCCTGGTGAGGAGCCTGCAAAGATTGGGTTCATTTCCTGGTCCTGCCCCTGCCTATGGTCTTGCGTCTCCCCCTGCCTCAGCTCCCAAAAGGAACTATTTGGATCACTGTTCTCGAAACCCCTTGCATGTTACCAGACTCCTCTTTCCATCACAGGCTTCATGCTGAGCCATCCCAGTGGGGAAAGGGGCAAAATGGTCAAATCGGAGAACTAGAGCTTTATGAAGTTTCCTAGATAAGTCACCAGAGCACCTCTTCAGGGGGGCCTGGTACAGGGTACAGTACTTACTTCTAAACATATTCCAAATTACTAGTATAGTCTAAAGCAATTGTCTATATTAGTTGCTTTTCTGTTGCTGTGATAAAATACCCTGAACCTCCAAAAATTAAGGAAAAAAGATTTGATTTTGCTCACAGCTCCAGAGGGAACTCGGTCTATCTTGGTGGGGAAGGCAGGGCAGGAAGGCCATGAGGCTGGTTTGACAGTCATAAAACAGAGAGTTCACATTTCATCCTCACACAGGAAAGGGAAGGAGAACAGGAAGTGGGGTCAGGCTATAAAACCCCAGAGCCTACCCTTGTGATGTATATACACCCTCTAGCAAAGCCCCACCTCCCAAAGTCCCCACGACCTCACACAGCACTGTCAGGTAGTGACCACGACCTCACACAGCACTGTCAGGTAGTGACCACGACCTCACACAGCACTATCAGGTAGTGACCATGAACCCTTGCGAACACCTATCATTCAAATTATCACACAATCCACACTTCCATACATTTTTACGTGTGCATGTGTGCACGCATGTGCGTGTGCATGCGTGTGTGTGTGTGTGTGTGTGTGTGCATGCTCACACGTGCATAGGTCAACACAAGGTATCCTCCTCAATCGTTCTCCACCTTATTTTTTGAGACAGAGTCTCTGAGCTTGGAACTCACAGATTCACCTGGCTTGGGTGGTCAGTGAGCTCTAGGCATCCACCTGTCCCCAGCTCCCTGTGCTGGGGTTACAGGCGTGTACGTGCTGCCCTGCCTGGCCTTTTACATGGGTGTTGGGGATCGTACTTCAGGTGCCGCTGCAGCACGTGCATTACCCCGAGCCACGGCTCAACCTCACATCTCCACACTTTAGGTTTACTTTTTCTGTTACCCTAGTTTTTATTTTACAAGCCTCTTTCTTTAAAAAAAAAAAATAGAGAAAAGAAATGGCCTTTTAAATGTACATTATCATTGAAAACCGTCAAAGACTTTGTGAAGAAAAAGTCCTCCTTGGATATTCCCCCTGAAAATGCAGAAACATTCACAAAGCCGTGATAAAACAGCGTAGAAAGAAAGAAAATTGGGATCATTTTGTATTTGTTTTGGAATGGGAAAAATAATTATTCCTACTCAGCTGCTCACGGAAATGTCATCAGTCTTAATTTTTTCCTGTTTCTTCTTCTGACATAACTCAGCAAAATGATTTAGCTCTATTTTCTTCTCTCCGCCTGATAATTTCCTAAGCTCTAGCTGTCTCACAAGGACAATGACTCAGTTCTGGTTGGTGCCTGCTGGGTGCTTCCGCTGTGAGATGGAATATTATTCTCCAATCATCTCAGTCTACGTCTTCCGGATAAAAGAGGGACTTTAGTAATAACAGAAATAACAGTGACTCTCTACTTTCTTCAGAACAGAGGTCCCATATCTCATCCTGTTTTAATTAAGCAATAAGTTCGATGTCAAGAGCAATTAGAGCCTTGAAGGTCAACACTTGCTTAATTAAAAACTTGGAAGTGGCTCTCTTTGCTCGCCTATTCTGGAAGTTCTAAGAGACCTTTAACATGAGTGGGGGGACAGGAAATGAAGACATGGCCGCATGGGCTAGCCACAGACACTGCAGCTCACACTCCTGTGCCCTCCTCAAAAGCCCAGAGCTGGGTACATATATCGAAGATGTGGCATCGTGACCCCGGCAGCCCGCAGGTGACGGCTCCAAAATGCTGTAAAACCGTGAAGAATTTCAGCAGTTAAGTCTAAACAATGAGGGGCTGGTGAAACGCAGTGTCGATCGGCAGATGGAACTGCAGAGGTGACCCAGGTTTGGCTATGTGCCAAAGGGGCTATGTGGGGCTGCAGGCTGAGCACCAAGGCAACCAACGGCAAAACTCCGGTCACTCTTGAATTGTGTGAACCTGCTGGGGGCAGGGGTCCAAATTCCAGACATACTGAAGTCTGTGTGCTGGCTGGGGGCTGTGGTTACTTAGAATCATGGGTCTGAGATCACAGGCACACAGAGTCCTGGTCCTTCACTGACCACTGGGACCTCAGAAGTCAAAGCCCCTACACTGACTTCTGGGACTGCTGGAGGCAGAGTCCTGGTCTTTCGTGAAAAGAGAAAGCCCTGGTCCCACTGAGCTGAGGCTCTGACCCTTCAGTAACTTCTGGGGGCTCGATTGTTTGCAGGGTTCTCTGATCCCAGTGAAATCTGAGGCCTGGTCTATTGGTGTTCTTTGGCTCAGCCAGAGGGCCTAGTCTTGCCAAAAGAATATTAGATGTTTGATGGCATTGTGTTTTTCCCAGTACAACTCACATTTTCAGATGCAGCACATGAAGCGCCTCCCTGACGGTCTCTTCCCTGACGGAGATTGAACTGGGAAGACTACAAGGCCCAGCCCCAAATCAATGAGGCGGCATCTTTCAGAATGGGTCTCTCGAAACTGTTTTTAATTCTACTCGGTGATTCTTAGGCACATCGAGTCTACTTCCTTCTGTTACTTGTGGGAATCCAAGATTCACAAAGTTGAACTTCAGAAAGTTAGGAGAATCACGTTAGAATTCTTGCCTCTCACTGTGTGTCTACATCATCTTCCACCAAGCAGGGAGAAGACGACTGTATTAAACCAGAGGTTCTTACTTTTCCAGGTCCACTGGACTGCTCTGAGGAGCACTCTGCCCCATTTACAACTCCTGAGACCGTTGGTATCCATGATTAGTAATACTCTGGACTACAGTGCACGTACCTGCGGGCAATGATTTTTACTGTACTCTAACAGAAGATGCCCCTGCTCTCAGTCAGCTGTGAGTCTCTGTATCTGTGGTTAGGTTTCCTGCCACTCTGAGTTTTAGCAATTGAATGGAGTCCTCAGTTCAGGGCTCAGGGTCTAGATACCCCCTCAGCTGTGTTTCTTTTGAGACTGCATCTCCTGTTGCCTGGAAAATGAGGGGAACAGAGGACAAGAGGCAGGCTCTGGAGAGCGTCACAGGTACTGAGTTGTGCTTGACCTTCAAATAAAATCATATAAGAAGGAGCTGAAGAAAGAGCACAGACCTTTGATCAAAATTTGGGGTTTCTACTACAGCCATAAAAACAACATGGTACTGGTACAAAATAGACCCATAGACCAATGGAACAAAATTGAAGACCCAAATATGAGTACATGCAATTTTAGCCACCTGATATTTGACAAAGGGGCCAAGAATATTCATTGGAGGAAAGACAGCATGTTTAGCAAATGGTGCTGGCAAAACTGGATCTCCACTTGTAGAAGAATGAAACTAAACCCCTATCTTTCACCCTGCACAAAAGTCAATTCCAAATGGATCAAAGTCCTTAATGTGAAGCCTGAAACTCTGAAACTGTTAGAAGAAAACACTGGGAAAAAACCTATAAGATATAGGTGTAGGAAAGGATTTTCTAAACCAGACATCAACTGCTGAGGAATTAGGGTCAAGAATCAACAAACGGGACCTCATTAAACTAAAAAGCTTCTGTACATCAAAAGAAGCAACCAGGGAAGTGAAGAGAAAACCCACAGAATGGGAGAAAATCTTCACCAGTGACACATCTGACAGAGGTTTAACATCCAGAATATATTAAAAAATTTTTTTAAAAAGGAGAAAGGAAGTAACCCAATTAAAAGGTGGGCTAAGGATCTGAACAGAGCGTTCTCAAAAGAAGAAATAAAGATGGCTATGAAACATCATAAAAAATGTTCAACATCACTATTAGGGAAATGCAAATTAAAACCACTTTAAGATTTCATCTTACCCCAGTCAGACTGGCTAAGATCAAGAGAACAAATGATACCAAATGTTGGAGAGGATGTGGTGGGATTGCAAACTGGTTCAGCCCCTATGGAAAGCAGTGTGGAGAACTCTTTAAAAACTACAAATGAACCTACCATTTGACCCAGTTATACCATTCCTTGGTATATCCCAAAGAACTCATGCTATTGCAGAGACACTTGTACATCCATGTTTGCTGCTGCTCTTTTCACAATAGCTAAGAGATGGAAGCAACCTGTGTCCCTCAATTGACGAGTAGATAATGAAAATGTGGTTCATTTATACGATGGAGTTTTACTCAGCAGTAAAGAAAGATGAAATCATGAAATTTGCAGGTAAATGGATGGATCTAGACACTGTTATAGTAAGTGCAGTAACACAGACTCTGGTCCTTCCTTAGTGATTGATTATGCAGTTCATTGTCCTTTTGAATTCCCGTTTCTTTACTGACAGAGGAGGGAACAGCTCTTCATGCTTTGGGGATGGGGTGTTGCCACAACAACACGTGTCAGTCAGAGGCCATGGCAGGGGTCAGTTCTCTCCTTTCACCCCAGGGGTTCTGGGGCTCAAACTCCAGATGGTTGCCAGGCTTGGCAGGGAGTGCCTTTTCCACTGAGCCATCGTGGCAGCCTCATGAAGAGGAAACAGAGCCCCAAACTCAGCCCCTCTTGAGTTCTGCACTCTGAAGTAAACAAAGACCCTGTGCAGCCATGAGCTTAGGCTGTTCTGTGCAAATGAGAACCAGCAGGAAACGGAAGTGCCTCTGACTAGATCAAGCTGCTGGAGACCGTGGTGCACACAGCCTGTTAACTGTTAGGGAACTTGCTCTAGGAGCTCCAGTTCTGTGAATGAGCTCCTGCAGGGGTGCTCCCGAGGCCCTGTATTTGTGTAATGGGGTCACAGGATACCTGGGGAGAAATAGGTCCACATGACTGACAGGGAACTTACTCTCTTTCTACACAGGCTGAGAAGCTAAGGGAGAAGCAGACGCCTCAGAAATGGAGGGTAGAAGCCAGGTGTGGTGCCACTGTTGGGAAAAAAATGAAATACCTTGATGAATGCTGTAAGAACTCTGCATTTTGATAGAAAACTCTGTTTAAAATGTTGATTTAGATTTACTTGCTAAGCTTGCCTGTTCTGCCTGATTTGTATCTACCACACATGGATGATTAACCTAGTTGAAATGCTAAGAATTGAAGTGCTGTAAACCTCCTTCCTGGACCCTGGACCCCAGACTCAGTTGATTTACAATGTGTCCTGTAGGCCTGTTTGCACATACCAGATAACCGATAAGGAACAAAGAGAAGGAAGTTGCACCAGGCTTACACCAGATCTAGCCTTCCTGGAAAAGATGTTTAACCGAAACTATAGCTTTTAGAAGATGTTTGATCAAAGTGTATGCTGAGGAATGCTTTTTGTGTAATGACTATGTGAGCCTATATAATCTGTGCCTAAAACTGAATGGGGGTCGATCGTTCTGACCAGACTTGTATGTCTTGGGAAATCAGTCGACCCCAGCCAGCTGGAAAGTAAAGACTCTGCTTGATTTTTACATCTCCAATCCCGTGTATTTGTTATCTGGAGGGGACCCATCGAGTCACGGACCCTAACAGCCACACACGCATCTAGCCCAGTCAACATGGTCAGCAGCAGACAGCCAGCCTGACAGTGAGGACCCGTCTCAAGACAAAGAAACCGAAGAATACGAATACGGACGGGGCTAGGAAGATGGCACAGCGGTTAAGACACGTGTTGCTCTTCCAGAAGACCAAAGTTCGGCTCTCAGCACCGGCATGGGGCAGCTCACATTAGCTCCAAGGAATCTGTCCACCCCCTCTGGATTCTGCAGGCAACCACAGGCAGGAGGAGGCATTCACTCACATAGACACAGACACACGTAATTGTTTTATCTTTAAAAAAAGCAGGGTAGAAATTTGGTCATAGCACAAAAGATTTGACTTTAAGTTGTGACTGAGCAACACAAGCTAGTTGAAGCATTCTCAGGAGACTAGAGGATAAATGTGAGTTTTATTTCTCTTCAATAATTCCATAATAGGGGCTAGAGAGTTGACTCAGTGGTTAAGAGCATTGGATGCTCTTACAGAGGACTCAGGTTTGGTTCCCAGCACCCACATGGTGGCTGAAAATATCCACAACTCCAGTTCCAGGGGTCCAGCGACCTCTTCTGACCTCCGCAGGCAATGCATAACTTCGGGCCACTTACACACATGTTGGCAATACACTTATACATAAAATATAAATGATAAATAAAACATTTTAAAAAACAATTCCATAATAATAGCAAAATCCAAATCAACAAACAAAACAGTAAACAAAAACAAAGTGTAAAAATAGTGACCTGGGCACTTATCAATCAACAGGCCATAGGAGGGGGTCAAGGACATTTGGGGGTCTGCTAAGAAGAGAGCTGAACTTGAGCTCCACTCAGCATGACTTGGCAGGATCTTTGTGATAGGTAAAAAGTAGCCTATGGATGAATCTGGTTGATCTGGAGAAAGCACCAAGACACAGATAAAACACCATTGGAATAGAGTTTACTAGCAAAGGAACACGTGGGACAGATTCCCTTCTGGGCAGGGAAAATGTCTGCCCTGGGTTTTTTTAAGGGGGAGGCTTCTGCTTCCTGTAGAAGGGGAGAAGATGTTTTTTTTTTTTAAGTTGGGTGGGGGTGGAGTAGGAGAGCAGGACTGTTAAAACCTGTCCTCTTTAGAGATCAAAGGGGAAGCCTGCTGTGTTGGCCAAACAGTGGAGAAAACTGCTTCTCTTGATTTCAAAGACCAAGGTGCTTATCAGCTTGGTTCCCTTTTCTCAGGATCTTGAGAAGTCCCTGAGACCCTGTTGGTGAGGGGGCGGGGCTATCTGAACCTTAACACTTTGCATGAGTCCTTAATGACTCAGCTCCTCTCTCATTCCTTTACTGTGTAATAATCAATGTTGTTCCTACTTTTCTTAAGCAAATAAGGAATAAAAATCAGTGGGAGATTATATGAGAAAGTCATATTAAATTGTTACTCAAGGGGCTGGAGAGATGGCTCAGGGGTTAAGTACACATACTGTTCTTGTTGAAGCCTGAGTTTGGTCCCCAACACCCATATCAGGCTTTTCACAAGCACCTGTAACTCCAGCTCCTCTAGGGGATCTGACATCCTGAACACCTGCACCCATAACTGCACATATACGCATACACACATAATTAAGAGTGAATCTTTTGAAAAGTAGGTAAATTTTTACTTGCGGCAAAGTTAGAAGCTGAGCTGCTTCCTAAAGGACCTCAGGGGAGTATTTTCTCTTTCTGATACTGTTTCCTACACTGTAAAGTTGGGGTGGGAGGAACCACTAGATACTTAAAGTTAAAAAATAAAAAATAAACAGATTTTATTGAGAACTGTTGTAATGCTGCAAAAGAGACCTACCCCAGTACAGAAAGTCTGGGCACGTGGGAAAAGGTACCTACAGTATCACTGAGGGGAGGGGAATGGGGGGTTTGGCTTAATTAACCTAGCAGGATTCTTGAAGGTGGTCAGATACCACCTGGATGCAGGAGAGGAAGTGGGAACTTACGTACCCACAAAAACCCCACTGGAGCACCTTCGATTCTTGCTAAAACTGAAGTTTCCAGAAAAGGACAAAAACAAGACTAGAAGAAGGTTCTGGTACAAAAGGAAGTTTAAACAAGGGAAGCATCACTTTGCATGTTTTGAGTGCAAAATGAGATTAGTTCAAGTGCAGTGCCTGTCTCAGAGTATATGAGAATAAACACTGACCATCACCTCATCATCACCATCATCACCACTATCACTACCACTACCACAGATTGGCTATGGCCAGAGCTATTCATGCTGAGGAAGGAGGGAAAGGTAGACAGAACCCTACTGTGCTTCTAATTTCCATTTCAAAGATTATTCATGAATGTAGGCACACATCTCTATGCTCAGACAGGCCATCTGGACTTTTCTGTCCTTTAAAAGGTCTGTTCAAGGCATTTGTCATTTTCTGTTAGGTTTTCTATTCTTTGCTGCCAATATGCAAGAATAAGTTTTGTTTCTTGGTGAACCCTTTATCAGTTAATGTGCTTAGAATATCTTCATCCGTGATAAAATTTGGTCCCCCCCCCGTTAATAGCCTCATTTGATTCACTGATATTCATAATTTTAATGTAATCAAATTTATTACTTTGTTCTTTAGAATAATAGGAATTGTAGTCTTTGTCTGTTCATTAACTTTATTAATAGAAGGCTGGAGAGATGACAGCAGTTAAGAACACTGTGGTAGAGGACCCAGGTTGGAGTACCAGCACCCACACATTGGCTGAAAACTGTTCATAACTCCAGCTCCAGGGGGCATGACGTCCTCTTCTATCTTTCTCAGGCACTGCATGATATGGGTGCACTTACATACATGCAGGCAATACACTCATATACATAAACTAAAAACAAATGTATTTATCAATGGCAAAAATATGAATAGATTTCCCTGTATAGCTTAAGAAAGTTCTATTGTTTTGACTTTGACATTTAGATGTGATCCATCTGAAGATGACATTTGTGTATGATTAGCAATAGAGATGAGGCTGAACATGGTACCAGTAGCCTGTAATCCCCGCACTCAAGACGTGGAGGCAGGAGGATCAAGAGCTTAAAGCCTCAGCTCAATAGCAAATTCAAGGCCAGAGATCCTGGGCTAAAATAAAGAACAGTAAGAGATAGTGTGAGGCAGAAGCAGGTGGATCTCTGTGAGTTCGAGGCCAGCCTGGTCTACATAGTGAGTTCCAGGACAGCTGGGGCTACAGGGAGACCCTGTCTCAACAAACAAACAAAAAAAAGATAGTGTGATAGTGAGCAACAGAGAGAGAGAAAGAGAGAAAGAGAGGAGAGAGAGAGAGAGAGATTAGGTTCTGCTTCTGATGGTTAATCAAGTGGTTAAAATTGTCTCAGTAAGATTTATTGACAATGCCACGCTTTCTCCACCATTTTGCCCAAGGTGTTGTCACCACAGTCCCCGCCGTGTCCCCCTGTGTGTCACATGGTCCTGGTGTCTGTGGTGCCATAGTAAGTCATGTCCTTACATCACCCTTCCTCCCTTAGTCTCCTGCAAGACTAGCTAAGCATGGCCACTTGCTTTACTATGTGCATTGAACAATAAACTTGTCAATGTACACACACATGCACATACATATAAAACTATTGGGATTTGACCAGGGTTTCACCAAACTTAAAAGATGTCTTGGATGTAATTCAGTTTCACACGAGCTCCTCAGTCCATGTGATCTATGACTCCGTCTTTTATTTAGTTCTTCAGTGATTTTCTCATCAGACTTTGCAGTTACTTAAGTAGCGATCTTGTACATCTCTAGATAGGTTTTATCCTAAGTGCTTGACTTTTTAAAATACTTTTTAAATTGTACCTCGGAGAGCTGAGAATGTAGCTCAGCAAGAAAAGGTGCTGGCCTAACAGTCATGAAGGTCTGGGCTTCAGCCCGGCAGTCCATGAACCAGGCATGACGGCACACAAGGAAAGTAGAGGCAGGAAAAGCAAAAGTTCAAGGTCTGCTGGGACCACAGGAAACACTATTAAATGCAAAAACTAGTGTTTTAAGTACAGTTTTAGAAATATTTTATTTATTGTTTTTATTTTATGTGTATTGCCTACATATATGAAAGTTTTGCCTGCATGCATGTAAGTGCACCTGTCATGTAATGCCAGCAGAAGGCATCAGATCCCCCCTAGAACTGGAGTTAGGGATAGTTGTTAGCAGCCATGTGGGTGCTGGAAACCAAACCCAGGTCCTCTGCAAGAGCTTGATTTCAACATAGAACTTTGACATGCTAAATGCATAGCATCAACACTGCAAAATTTTATAAAGTAGAAAATTTAAAAAGGTGAATGGTTTCTAAGCCAAAAGCATTGCTTACTGTGAAACATTTTTATAATATTAAATAGAAATTGTTTCTTTAAAAAAATTATTTTTATTTTATGTGTGAAAGTTTTGCCTGCATGCATGTAAGTGCACCTGTGTCATGTAATGCCAGCAGAAGGCATCAGATCCCCCCTAGAACTGGAGTTAGGGATAGTTGTTAGCAGCCATGTGGGTGCTGGAAACCAAACCCAGGTCCTCTGCAAGAGCAGCCTGTACACTTAACCTCTGAGCCTTCTCTCCAGCTCCAATTCTTTATTATTTTTATTTTATGTGTATGAGTGTTTTGTCTGTATGTAAGTGCACTTGTGTCATGCAAAGCCAGAGGAGATCAGAAAGGACTGTCCAATCCCCTGAAAGTGGAGTTAAGGATGGCTGTTAGCTGCTGTGTGGGTGCTGGGAATCCCAGGTCCTCTGGAGGAGCAGCCAGGGTGCTTAACCTCTGACCCATCTCTCCTGTCCCTTAAGTAAAATTTTTAATATTAGTAAATAAACCAACATTTAAATATAATGATTTTTGTTTCCAGCTAATTTCTGAATCCTTTTCATTTCTAGTAATTTATATGCAGATTATTTGCTCTGGGGCTGTCACGATGGCTCAGTGGTTAAAGCACTTGCTGTGTAAATAAATGTTAGGATAGGGGTTTGGATGCACAGACTCCACCTAAAATCTGGATGCGTGTGCAAACTCCAGTCGCAGAAACAGGGGATCCCTGGAGCAAGCTGGCCAGCGAGACTAGCCATACAGGTGAACTCTGGTTTGATGAAGAGACCTGCCTCTTTCAATAAGGTAGATGAGCAATGAAGGGTGATTCCTGGCCTCAGCCTCGGACCACCACATGCACAGGTACCCGTGTGCAGGAATTCCACACACAGAGAAACAGATATACACACATGCACACACCCACACACATGAATTGGAAAAATTTTTAAATGTATATGGTTTGCCTACATATATGATCAAATGACCAATAAATACTGACTTTTTAAAAAAGAGTCCTAGTCAGTCTACACTTTAACATTTTGTTTGGCCCCAGTGTCCAGGCTGAAATCTCAGGAGCTATAGGTAAACGTGAGGACACTGAAAATATCAAAGGAAAAATTTCAGCTCTTCACCAATGACGTCACGTCTGTACCACCTTTTGTTGGTTTAATGACATTGGTTTCTGGGGCTAGGGAGACAGCTCAGCGGGTAAGGTGCTTGCTGTGTACACATGAGGACCTCGGCTTAATCCCTAGAACCAGCCTAAAAACTTGGGCATGGCTGTATGTGACTGTAATCCCAACACTGAGGAGACAGAGAGGTGGCAGATCCCGGAGCTCAGTGTCCAGCAAGCCCAGCCTATCTGCAAGCTCCAGGTCCCAGTGAGAAACTCAGAAATCAAGGTGGACAAGCCTGAGGAATGACGGCGGAAGCTGACTTCTGGTCTCCACACACATGTGCACATACGTGCATGTGCTCCCACTCACACACAGTGACACTGCCTCTACACACAGACATAGACAAGGGACGCAAAAATGAACGTCAGATTCTGTTCCTAGTTTGCTATGAGGTTTCACCATGATTGGACAGTAACTGCTCTCTAGTAATTCTGAGCTATTTATGCAATCTCATGGTTTTCCTCCTTAAAATACTTATTAATGTGATAAGATATATTTATTAATTTCAAAGATAAATCATCTTCCATTACTAAAACAAAGCCAATTTGGTGACTATTAAACTTCTGGATTCTCTGTTGCTGAACTCCATTCACAAATATTTAAAAATTTAATCTTTATTCTTAATGGAATTGATCTATAATTTTGTATGTATTTGTTCTGTGTGGGGGACAGGGGAGTGGGTGCATACATACCACATGTGGATCTGGAGGTCAGAGCCCAACCTGAGGACGTTGACATCTCTTTCCACCATGTGGGTTCCAGGTCACCAGGCTCGATGACAAGAGCCTTCAATTCTTTCATATGGCCAGCCCTGATCTGTGATTTTTATTCTTTATAAAATGCTTGGCAACCCAATGCAATTGACAAGTGACTCCTTTGTAAGCCTGCTCCTTTTTTCCCTGAAGTATAAAGGAGAATTCTCCAGTAAAGCTATGTATGTTTGAAGTTTGTCTATACAAAAGTTTTTAATACAAATGTAATTACTATGGATAAAATTATCACACACTTTCTGTGTCAATTTTTAAATATTTTTCTTTTAAAGTGTATTAGAAGAAAACTATTTATACTGACTCTTACTCTTCTAATAGTTACAGGATTGAGAATAATGATTTCCTGGTCTCATTAATTATTTGTGGCTCATCTCTTTATCCATATCAGCTTCAACAGTGGTTTATCAACGTATTTCAAAGAAACAGTGTTTGCCTTTGATGATTCTTTCTGTTGAATATGTATAATCTCTTCATCAGCCTCAGCTGTAAGCTTTCCCCTTTCTTTGGTTAATTTTGCTATTCTTTTCTCCAACATTGGCAAATGAATGCTCAGTGTTTTGGTTTGAATGGGAAATGTCCCCCACAGGCTGAAGTATCTGAAAACCTCCCTCCAAGCTGGTGGGGTGCTATCTGGGAAACTTGTGGAACTTTCACTGGAACTCACTGCAACTCACTGGAGGAAGCAGACCTTGAGATTTGTATAGCCTGGCCTCACTTCCTGTTTGTTCTCGGCTTCTGGACTGTGGAACACTGTGCCCAGCCACCCTCTGCTCCTGTCACCATACTTTCTCTGACAAATAAAACCCAAATAAAGTCATACTTCCATAAGTTGGGTATTTTGTCATAGCCACAGGAAAGTAATTAACACAGGAAGTTGGTAGCAGATGTGGAGCCATTGCCATGGTAAACCTGACCATGTGGTTCTTAGGACTTTGGACCTGGTTTGTGGAAAGAACGTAGAAAAGTTTTGAAGTTGGGACCAGAGAAGCCTTGAACACTATGGGGAGGGTTTAATGACGGGAATTTGGAAGACCAGAAGGCTGAGAGAAATGTTGACAGTGGAGGCCCCCACTTGTGAGGGGAGCCAGGACTCTGTCACCGACTGGGGAGAAGCCCTTCAGGTTGCATTCTGGCAGACGGTCTGGCTGCATTCTCAGGTCCATGGCCTGAGAATTTAATGGTAATAAACTGAGGTGTATGACAGAGCAAATCTCAAGCAGACTGTGGAATGGTTACTAATCACCACTCTCATCTACAGCAAAAAAGAGTGACAGGTGGGGAAAAGGGTGTGTACTATGTGCAGTTTTTGAGAAGAGAGCTTGAACACATTTAAAGTTGCAGCCAATGTGTGAGCGCAGGAAAAGGCTCTAACTGTTGAAAGAAAACTCCAGCTCTGCACTTGTACAAGAGATGCTTCATGGCTAGACCCCATGCACAGAAGGCTCCATCCTGTAAAAATGCAAACCCATCTGAAAGCAGAGACCCACACTGAGAACACCACCGAAAGGGCTTCAAAATCCAAAGAAACTGCCTGGGGAAGTGCTCCTCCAGGGTCAGCACACAGAGGCTGCCTTGAGTCAGACAAGGAGAACAGGTTCCGTCCCCAGTCGAGTCGGCAGCACAACTTGGCAGCACGTTCCACAAGATACTGTTAATGTAGGCACGGAAGACGCATGGTTGAGGAGGTCATGGAGTCCAGTGATATGGTTCCAAAGATCCTTCAGGACGAGGCAACCTGTGGCAGAGCTGGAATTCCTGCCAGGAGGCCCTGAAGGGCCCTGCATGGAGCTCTAACAGTGAAACCCCAGGATATGGAAGATACCAGAGTAATGAGATGCCTGCCAAGGAAAATTACAGGCAGAGTGCAGCTGGCTTCGCAGAGAGGCGTCCGTGCTGCAGGCTGAAGGGGACAGGACCACAGAAGCCCAGATCTCATCTCAACCCCAGGCATGCACACAGAGCTGCAGGATTTGGGGCTC
>NW_008352134.1:541776-544175 GCF_000622305.1 Nannospalax galili
CCTTTATCCTAAAATTTTCATTATGTATTTTAGTTTTTATTTGGGTAAAATGTATTCCAGTATTCATTATAATCGTTTTTGCAGACCATTTTGAAATACATCTTTATCTGTTTTTTTAATGCATGATAATGTTCTGCCTGCATATACACAAGTGCACCCATGTTGTACAACACTCACAGAGGCCAGAAGAGGGCATCAGATCCTTTCAAACTGGAATTACAGATGGCTGTGAGCTGCCATGTAGGTGCTGGGAACTGAACCTGGGTCCTCTGGAAGAGCAGCCCATACTCCTAACCCCTGACCTATCTCTCCAGACCCAGAAATCTATTTCTGAATAACTGTGGTAGCTTGAATGAGAAATGCCTGCCATAGACTCACGTATTTGAACACTTGGTCCTCAGTTGGGGACACTGTTTGGGGAGGTCATGGACTCTTTAGGATGTGTGGCCTTGATGGCAAAAGTAGGTCACTGGGGGCGGGCTTTGGGAGTTCATAGCCTTCCCCTCTTCCAGTCTGTTCTCTCTGCTTCCTGCTTGCTACTGAAGATGTAAATGCTCAGCCTTTGGTTCCTGATGCCAGGCCTCCCCACCATGATGGGCCCTTACTCTTCTAGAACTGTAAGCCAACATAAACTCATCCTTATATAAGTTGCCTTGGTCATGGTGTTTTATCACATTAAAATTAACTAATACAATATCCAAATATGTGAGTTACTGGTTCACAGTATAACTTAATTAGTGGGTCCAGAAAATACTAATTTTATACATTTAGAATTTATTCAAAATTGCTTTATGACCCAATGAATGACCACTTTTTAAAAAAAAATATTATGTGTGCTGGATAAGAATATTTTTTGAGAAAAATATGAATTCTTTTAAAATTGGAAAGTGAAGAACATCGTGTGCTCTTGAAGGGATCCTTTTGGCATTTTGGAAGTTTTTGTCTCTGCTGAGCACTGTGCCCTCAGCACAAGCACCTCTTTTCTGTACATGATCCCATCTGCTCCTTTGATGAGTGGCCTCTACAATCTTTTCTTACCTATTTTTAGCCTTTATATACTGGCATGTATACAAAGCATTTGGGTTTTTGGAGAAATTGCAAATGAGTTTTTATTATCTTTTCTCCATTTTAGGAACTTTTTCCCATCTGAACTATCTACTTTCATTAAATTTCATATAGTTATATATTTCTGTGTGTCTCACACTTATATTTTATTTATGATATTTAATTTTATCATTTTACTTTATTTCTGGTCTGTAGCCCAGGTAGGCCTCCATCTCCCTGAGAGCCACCTGCCTCTGCCTGTGCTGGGACTAAAAGCTGTGCCACCGCGGCATCTGGCCCTCACTTTTCATGCCTTGTTCAGCTTTTCTTCTGCTCTAACCCCTTTTATTCGTTTATTCTTGCCTTGGATTTGCTAATACGACTTTTATTCTTAAGCTTTCTTTCTGCTAATTTCAAATGTGTGCAGTGGCCTTTTTTTTTTTTTTTAAGAGATGGGGTCTCCAGACCGTCCTCAAACTCACGGTCCTCCTGCCTGAGCTCCCTTGGTGTTGAGGTTACAGGTATTGAAGTTACAGGTGGGCACCATGACCCTGGCTGTATTCTCACTTTCTATTTGATGCTGCCCCAGAATCACCCTTGGCTTTTCTGTGTTCAATGAAATGACTCCAGCCTCAATTCCATTCATCTTCACCAATGATACTGCTGTTGGAGACTCTGTCTCTGTTAATCTTGTTATTTTTGTCACACGTGTGTGTGTGTGTGTGTGTGTGTACATGTGCCATGCACACGAGTGGAGGTCAGAGGACAGCTTGGAGGAGTTGGTTCTCTTCTTCTTCCATGAACGACCAGGAATTGAACTCGGGCCCTCAGGCTTGGTGGCAAGCCCCTTTACCCCTGAGCTGTTACAAAGAAATAAAATAATTCCTAGCTACTGTGAAGAAGGCAGCAATTAACACGGCTGAACAGCTGTCTCCACAGTGGGATGTTAGTCTTCTGGGTATGTGCCAAGGAGCTGTATAACTGCATCACATGGTAGATTCACTTTTAGTGTTTTTAAGTGTTCTCCCACTGATTTCCACAGTGGTTACACCACTTTGCGGTCCCACCAGCAGTGAATGAGGTTCCCTGTCCCCATGTCCTCACCAGCATTTGCTGTCATTTGTTCTCTTGATCTCAGCCAGTCTGACCAGAGTAAGATGAAATCTTACTTGCATTTCCTTAATTACTAAAGATGTTGAACACTTTTAAGGGATTTTCTTAGCCATTCTTTTTTCTTCTTTTGAGAGCTCTCTGTTCAGACCCACAACCCATTTCTTACTTGGTCATTTTTTCTTGATTCTTTGCTTTTTGAGTTCTTTGCATATTCTGGGTATTAATCTTCTGTCAGATGCAGA